>NC_089519.1:28969011-29139011 GCF_963924715.1 Thunnus thynnus
GTGAGTTAAGCGGGAATGTTTCTGTGTGTAGAAAGTGGAAAGTTCACACTCACAGGCTGGCCTGGGGGTCCAGGACGACCTCTGGGGCCATTTAGACCTCTGGAACCCTGAAATACACATCACAGTTACATATAATGAAATATGATAACATGCAATTGACTGTGTTTGCTGTTATATTTTTGGGTTTCAGATCCTAAGAGTGGGGACATTTTTTGGAAAGTCTGAACATTTTGGCCAGTCCTCACTTCTTTAAAGAGTTGTTTGAGGATCAAGACTTAGTTTTAGGGTTAAGGTTATAATTTGGGTTTAGGTTAGAGGCTATGCGAGACCTCATAAGTATAGAAGTATAGTATGTGCATATTTCTCTTTGATAGGGTAAAAGACATAATTAAACAGAAAGCTAAATATATTTTGGACTCTATGAACATTAAAAGACATGTGAGCTATTGAATTTTAACTCTTACTTGTTAATATAATAGTAGTGGATTTAAAGGGGTACTCCAGCAATTTAATATTATACTTCCATAAAGTTGGGGAACTTACAAGAGACAGATTAAAACAAGAATGGTCAAAATCTGTGCAGCAGAGGCTGAGATACCCTGACCTTTAGCCCCTGGCTCACACTCAAAAAATATAAAAATAAGAATAATAATAATAATGCTTTTTGATATTACAGATATTACATGACTGTGAAACATCCACATCATTAAAACTTCACAATCCCAGTTTGTAAAAGGTGCTTTCTGTTGTAAATTTGAAGTTTCAAGTCAAATCTGAGATATATTCAGACTCCTTTCTGGCTGAGTTGTACTTAACATGACCAGTAAACTGACTTTCATGTAAAATCAGAGGAGTACTTTTAATAGGTAACACTCACAGCATCGCCTGGTTGTCCTCTTGGTCCAGGTGGCCCCTCAGAGCCCTGTGCAAAACACATACATTAAAAGCTACATTCAGAAACACAAACCTGCATCAAAATGAAAACCCACAACAAAAGTGACTTCTCACCTTTTCTCCTAGCTCTCCTGGCGGACCTACAGGGCCCGGCTTCCCCCTGTCCCCCTGAGATAATACACACATGGAAGTTAGTAATTGGTGAAATATCTGCTTAAAACCGCTCACTCACTGATTCGGTCAGTTCACTTACTTGATGTCCTTTGTTTCCAGGGAGACCGGGCAATCCATCAAACCCTCGATCCCCCTGAGAGAAACACAGAGATGAGTTAATATTTTAAGACGACAGAGCAGTCAGTAGTGAACAGTATGAGCGTGAGACCAACTCTTCCTCACCTTTGCTCCTGTCTCTCCTATTGCACCTCGACCCCCATCTGCACCCCCTCGACCCTAATGAACACACACACACACACACACACACACACACACACACACACACACACACACACAAACAAGTTAGGCATGATAGATTCCTCACTGACATACTGTAAATATTTGAATTTATGAGTAAAGACTATTTTATGGTTATTCTGATTAAATAAGATGCATTTTATTGAGAAAAGAGTGCAGCAAACAGTCTCACCCTTTTTCCAATTCGTCCATTCTGACCCGAGATACCTGGCAGTCCCGGAGGACCCTGGAGAGCAGGTGACAGTAGAGAGATAGTGTTGAAAAAAAGGAGCAAAGAAACATGTGTGAGAAATGTTGGTGAAGCAAAAGAGTCCAGCTGGTTCTCCAGTGTTCTCCAGTGAGATCTATTGTTATCCAGGGGAGTGTGGTGCTGAGTGTGTTGCCATGACAACCAGCTAACTTACCGGTGGCCCCATCTCTCCACTGCTCCCCTTCAGCCCAGAGGGGCCTGGTGCACCCTGAGAAGAAAAAAAAAAGTTCAGTTGTTCAAATAAGTCTGCATTTTGATCCATTGTCTGCATGTGTGTGTGTGTGTGTGTGTGTGTGTGTGTGCGGATGTACTGTAGGAATCTACTTGATAAAAACCAAAAGAAAAAGAAAAAAAACATGTGATCTCACTCACCAGTGGTCCAGGTCTTCCCCTGAGGCCGAGTGGCCCCGGAGGTCCCTTCATAGCCAGCTAGAGCAGGAGGAAGAAGGGAGACGGAGGATTTAGACAGGAAATATTCATCCTCACTTACTTAACTTCTATGTGTTTTAGCTGTGTGACAGTGAGGTTTCAGATGTTTCTGTACCTTTGTCTGCTGCAGGATGGCCTGAGCCTGCGCCTCCTGTGCTGAAACCACAGTACCTGTCTTTGGATCCCCACCTGACTGAAACTACACAAACACACACACACACACACAAACACAAACACATAAGATGTTTTCAAATCAAACTCAATGCCCCACCCGGTGGCCAATATGTGGCACTGCTACTTGACAAATTAGTGGGGAAACATGACAAATGCAGAAGCTTCTGGCACTGAATGGTTTAATGAGTATGGAAATTAAGTGATTTATATGTTATGGCCTTTACAGTCACCAGATCTCAACCCAAGTAAACACACAATTAAGTTTTCCTGAAGTCAGTAGAACAATAGATCATGCCTCATGTCTCCTGACTACAGCGGACTGATTTGACACATAAACTAGACTTCACAAATACATCTTGTAACACTCTAAAGAGCTAAATTGAATGTTTGTTTGAAAATTGGATGTACAAAAGTCAAACAAATGGTTAATTTGTGTAACAATCCTGAGCCAGCCCATTTCTCAGTTACGACATTCAAACATCCCTGTGTTCCTCGAGGCTCCTTTAAGGGTTAATAGGGACAAATAACTGCCAAAGCAACATCACTGCAGCTCGTAAGGCCGAAGGCAACACAGAAGTATCTTCATGTTACCGGGATGAGCATGATGTTTCCTGGGGGTCCTGGTATCCCATCAGCTCCATTAAGACCTGGCCGCCCTGGAGGGCCCTGAGAGGAGACAGAGGAGGACAGTAATGGAGAGACGCCAACTTGTGGTGGACTCAGTCACTCAGACAGAAAACAGAGAAGAGTCCTCACCAGCTCCCCGGGGTCTCCTCGAGGTCCCACTGGTCCTGTGATTCCAGGAGGTCCTGACTCTCCCTGAACACACATAGACAAAAACATAAACAGCCAGTTAAGACTGAACTTCCATTTCCATATTAAATAAAAGTCATAGCCAGTTTCCCACATTCCAAACAGATTATTTACCTGAATATTGAGGAAAAAAAATTTTTTTGTTACATGTCATAGAGCAAAAATCACTAACCTCAGGTCCTGGAAGCCCGTGTGATCCCACAATCTGTGTTCCCTGCAGAAATGTCACAGATATTAACATTTACCTCGGTGTGGTGCCAATGCTATTCAATACCTGAGTTCCTGTACTGCTGACAAATACTGTATTTTTGAGGCCAAAAACAGATAGTAATGTATAGCCAAAGATGTTTTGTTTAACATTAAAAATACATAATATATACAAACATGTTTGATAGGATCTCCCCTTAATTGGGTTGTTAAAGAATTGTGAGCAAGATATGTACTGAGCAGGACATTTAACAGTTTAAAAGTGTATTTGTCAGTAGCTATGAGCAATATGGATATAAGCATCTATCATTATATATTTAATTTCACATCAAAGTATCAATATATATCAAGATATGATACATTTCATCTAATATACCCTGAGATATAAAAGGGATAGTTACCCTGGTATAAACACTATGGCAAAACATATATTATCTTTGGCACATCTGTACAGCGGTGTCTTATTCCTTATACAACTACACCAATACTGATATATTTGTGACAAGCTAATATCAGCCAGCTGATTTATCAGTACTTATTGGATTCAACCTACACCTCTTTCAACATTAAGTTGAGAAATTTAAACTGTTTTTCTACAAAACCTCCTTTTCATTTAAAAAAATCCACTCAATGTATCAGTGCTTAATATCTTAACACGTACAAATAGCCATACAAGAACTTTAGCCAAAGAAAATAGTCTGAAAAAGTCAAAAAATAACTTTATGATGTCCTGATTTATGTCAGGATAGATCTGGTCCACACCACAACCCAGCACAGGACAAGTGGTTATAGATGATGGATTGATGGATGGAATTATTCTGATCAAAGAATAAGTAAACAAGACAAAGAATAATACCAAGCATTCGATGAATAGATGATACTTGACAGTTTTTTAAAATTTCAGCAAGAACTGAAAACATTTTGAGAAATAAATATCAAACTCTAATGTGGTTTTGTGTGTGTGTGTGTGTGTGTGTTTAAGCCATTGTGTGTTTTCCTCACCACTCCCAAGTAGCCCGGCTCTCCCTTCTCTCCTTTCTCTGGTATATCCTAATGACAGGAAGTGGTAAAGAGATATGAATTAATTAATGTAGGTGAAAAAAAAGGGACAGAGGTTTATTTTTCTGCTCTCTACAAAAGATCCATTCATGTAATCCTGAATAAAATCTTGGTGCATGATAGTTTGGATTGTACCTGTGTGTTAAGAGTGAAATCCTGTTCTCTCTCTGCCGGTCCGTAGCGCTCATCGTATTCTTCCTCGTACTCGTACTCGTTCACCTGGTCGTAATCAGTTGTGTTGTCGTAGTCTTCATACTCTACAATCTGTCCAACACACACACAAACAATAAACAAATAATGAGAGACAGGAATAGAAGAAACACAAACAGAGAGCTGAGCTTATGCTGCTGCTCTTTCTGTTGAGTCTCACCTCATACTCGCTGACATTAGGACCTGCAGTCACCGTGGAGACAGAGATGTCATCAAAGAAGTCGCTGTAGTCGAACTCATCGAACTCTTCAACTATATGTTTCTTAGGTGCTCTCTCCACCTGAAGGCCATAAAAGAAATTGATGCATGATGGAAGCACATGTAACTCCGTAGATTATAGAAACACAGAACTTCCAAAAGTAAAGATATAAATGGAAGTTTTACGACATTAAGGATGCATACTGAGATATCAGATGCACTTCCTCTACCGTCCCTGTCTGGCTAAGTGCTCTGCTACATGAAAAATATCATGAAAAAGCCCAGAAATACTTGGCATGGCTCACACATGGCGTAGCTATGGTTGGCCTCAGTTTGGTGTTTATATTTTGGCTTCTTCAGTCTATCCATTTTAGCATGACGGCTTCATCGGTGTATCATTAGAATGCACAAGAGTGTCTAAATTCTATGTTTCCCATTGGCTTCTTCATTGCCACTACATTTATCGCGGTGTCATAATAAATAACTGAACACAGGAATCCTGGAGTGTTTCGAGCTGTGAGCCAGATGATAAATCAAACAGCAGCAGCAGCAGCAGCAGAGGAAGAGGATTTAAAACCTTTCCTGGGCGTGTGGAACATTGGCACAAAGAACATGGCAAAGTGCATTGGACCACAAAACCGTGTTTTACCATGAGGGGCAAGAGATACAGAGAAATAGAGAAATGAAGCAAGAGAAGGAGTTGAGTTTGTGAGATGTGAAATGGCCATTTGGAGGGGGGATGCTTCTAAAACCACGACTAGTGATAGATATTTATGAGTGTGTGTGTGTGTGTGTGTGTGAGAGAGAGAGAGACAATAGATTCAATCCACACATGTAAATATTGGTGACAGCAGCCAAATAGCTGGCTAAATCCTTGAGAAGGATTTGTGTAAATACATGACTGAAAATAATTAAACCATTCATCTTTTTGTCATATCTGCCTTCATAAATTCCTGCAATATTTTTCCTTTTAGAATAGAAACCTCGGGGGCTCCTTCGCATTTTAAATGACAGTCTGGATTTACAACATTTAACACCTGAGAGGCCTCGCGGTGTGTGTTATGTGTGATTCGTGTTATGTGTGGAATGGACCTGGTAGACCGAATGACTTTAACTGGGTGGCTGACATGCTTTGCTCTTCTTGTCTTCATGTTAACCTGTCGTTCAACTCTCTCTCTGCTCTCTCTGATTGGCTGTTAGACGGGGACTTACTTCTTCAAGCTCCGATAATATGCTGTCGTAGGGCAGAGTCATAGAGTCACAGTCTGGGATGAAGTCCTGACAGTACATCTCTGCTGCTCTGGGGTCATCGACAATCAGCAGCTGCTGGATGTCTCCCTGCGTCACAAAACGACACACACAAACAAAACTGTAAAAATCTGTGACTCTACATTAGTGAAACCATATGATCACCAGGAACACACATGAAGTGTCGCCTCAAATTACGGATGTCATTAGTGGTCCTGACTGCAGAATATGTCATTAATTACACGAATGACATGTCACATGCATCTGTCTCCCATGTTTTTATCTTTGACAGTATGTGTCCATTTAGTCAGATCAAAGTAACTTAACAGACCGTTTTTATCGTTGCTCTGCAGTTAATCGTCTCCAGAGCTTTAGTCTCAAGTGGCGCCAGCACATTAAGCCCAAAGACAGACAAACTCTTTTCACCCTTTCTCTCTATTTTTACACATACGCACACATCCACACACATGGAAGACTCCAAGCCAGACACGTTGTCCAGTTAAACAGATGGACCACCTGACATTACACAGAACACAAAGGTCAAAGTTCACACTTCAAGATCTGTCAAAGTCACCTCACATTGCTGCAGACATGAAGAAACAGAACTCATAAAAGTCTACAAAGCTACGGATTCGGAGAGGATTTTTCCAGGGCTTATTGTGAATAATGGGCAGGATATTGCGACTTTAAGTACAGTATGCATTCCTGTATTTGCTACTGATAAGCTCAGCGAATAAATATTCATATTATAAGAAATCTACCTGTACTTATATTTGTCATGAGCATGCATTTAAATCCTCAGGCACTCTGGGTTTGGAGGAGTTGAAAAATGTGCAGTACATCCTCTCCGCCACAGGAGGGCAGTGTAGGGAGACAAGCCTGAAGGTTTATCCATTTGTTACCATTTGATGGATAATTCAAACAAGCAGCAACAGGCAGAGATACTTCCTTACCACAAACAAGGAATCTATTGTCTGTTCTTATTCGTTGTGTTTTCGGTATTTTTTTAGTGTTTAACCAAAACCACATAGACCACATTTTGACGCTTGGTGATGGTTTGGAGGTGATGATCCTGGTTCTTTCATTGAACATCTGCCACTATCTCTCTTCCACCTCAATACAGTTCATCTTTTGTTCTTAACTCACTCCATGTCTTACTTCATCACATCCTCAGACAAACACACATATAAACAGATGCACAAATTTTATATTCCCACCTCAAACACGTCATCGTCCAGCAGGCGCGTTCCAAACACGGTAACCCCGTCGATGCTGACCTGGGGGTCATAACCTCTGAGCAGGTCCAGGGTGTCCTGCTTGACACAGTCCAGGTAGAGAGTCACTGACGGACCCTCCACACTGTAGGCCACTCTGTGCCACCTGGCAGTGATGAAAGAAGAAGTTTTTTTCCCAGATGTTCTTTTTTAAGAGAAGCTTGTGTCTCAATGTTTTAATTATCACATGACAGCAGTTCACAATTTTAAGTGTATGTAACAGGTGCCTGTGTGTGTGTGTGTGTATTACCCACTTGCCATCAGCCAGGTTGATCTTTCTAAAGGTGGGGTAGAGTTCTGGAGGCGGCTGACCCTCGTGGTCTTCATACAGGAAGACAGGAGAGCGGCCAACCTCTATACCCAGCTGCTGTGTGCCCTGAGACACAGAGAGACAAAGAGGATGAGAGGAAAGAGGGACAGAAACAGTGACAAAGGGACAGAAGTGATGAGGGGGAGTGAAATATATCAACACATTCCAGCCAAAAAAAAAAAAACACAACATAATCCCATTTTGAGGACAAACTGTGATGTGATGGATATTTTGTAGGGAGTGCAGGTCTGCTCTTTTAGGGTTTCGCAGTTTAGTATGGTGGATATTTAGCTTAATTATCTAATTAAACGCATGGATGGTAATGAAAATGTATGGTAGACGCAGAGAAAAGACTGAATAGGCCAAGTGGCAAACAGCAGAGCGGCTGAACAAACACTTAGCATGCTGTAGGCAATGTGAGAGTTTACGATGAATATCTTGGTGCAGCTGTGATGTGCAGTTGTGATGCGTACCTGTGCGTCGTACAGGGAGAGGAGAAAGACCTGTGAGCCCTTTACAGCTCTAACGGTTGTCATCACTGAAAAGTCCACTGGGAACGGTGAATCTAGAGGGGACGCATACATATAAATTAGGGCACAAGCTCTCAGTGAGAAAACAGTCACTCACAAACATGAGAACACACAAAGTGATACTGAGACTAGGGATGTGCAGAAGGCCCAGTATTTGTATTTGTATTTGTATTTGTTGAGGCAGCAAAATTATTTGTATTTGTGTTCAAATAAAAGTGGAAAGAGGCTTAAAAATCCTGTTTTTGTTTTTATTACACTTTTAATTTTAGATCTGCCAGATCATAGATGACTGTGCTGACTACTGAGCTAAAGCTTTACTCATCGCCTCATTGCAGAGAGACCTCTACCTATTTATACACCCATAACACAGAGACAACACAGTGAGTAACGTGTAGAGAAGAACTCTTTTTATTTACCAGGGAAAAGCTGCTTGGTTGGAGCACTCAGTTGAATCTTCCTGTCGATCTTATAGGAGAGGTCCGTCTCCTCTCTGCTCTTCCTGCTGGTGCACAGTCCTGCCTCTAACGACACACCCTCCATGTCATCTGACAGCTCCAGGATCTTCAGGACATCAACGGGATCGGCTGCAAAAAGACAAGACACACTACGACTTAGAGGATTGGCGGGTTTGATGATGAGCTGATTTGAGGTTGCTCATCAAGGTGTTCACCGGCCAGCACCTTTATTTGTGTGTATACTGAGCATTTAATTGAAGGTTTAAGCTATTGAAAGTGCAAAAAGCCAAGTTCCTATCCCTTTCAGACCCAAAAATGTCAATCTGATCCTGCACAGGTCTATCCAGAATCACACTTCAGCAAGCACAGTTTGTTCTGCCTCAGGCAGCGAGCGGCAGCAAAAAATGGTACTATCTACGCTTGCTTGTGGCAACTACATCCTCCTTCATTTTCTGCTGCTGTTGCCACTGAGCTTCCTGATTCCCATTTTGATAAAGCCTTTAGTCAGCACAGCCTCTGCGTCCTCCTCTTGCAGTCTCAGCTCTACACAGAACCTGTAGGAGTGTGGGAGCACCTGGATCAACCTATCAGAGGCAGTTCTCCTTCTTCACGAAAGAGAAAACACAGAAAGATGCATTCACTCAACATGTTTATAGCCACACACAAACTGCATTCATATGAGAAATAACAGACATTTAAAAGCCTATGAGCAAAAATATGTTTTAAGTTGTCTGTCAAAGGCATTACTGGTTTGAGATAATCAAATAAACGGAGGGAGGGCTTTCAATAATTTTGGCTTGGCCACTGACAAAACTGTCACCATATGACTTTTTATTTGACTGAGGGATATACCACCAAGGGAAAACTGAGTGGAACCAGAGTATAGAGAGTAGCAGTAGTTGAGATATGGGGACAGGAGTTAATTTCTCCAGATTGAAGATTGAAGGTAATATTTTTGAGTTAAAACCTGAACTGTATGAAGTGTTTATCAGCATGTTTCAAACTATCACACTCATACCATGACCACTTATCCCAGAGTTAACTAGTAAAAAACATCACATACTTTGCCTACTAATTTAGAACATTCAAAACTTTTTCAAGTCATCCTATTAATTGTTCTTAAAGCTGTGCTAATCAACATTGTTTATAGTAACAATTGATCAAATGCTCCACAGAGTTTTTGAGCCTGAACCCCCAAATTTTTGTCAATTTATAACAGCACAAACAAAGACTTTCCCTGGTAAAAGTATAAATACATAAAACAAACTGACAGATTTCTATAAACGCACAAAATTTTTGTGTGATGTTACCTCTAAGACATGTGGGTCATGTTGGCCCTCTAATTAAGCTACATTGTAAACAAACTAATGAAATACTTTATCAGTCAGGGCATGTGCTCTCTCCCTCTCTGTCTCTCTGTCTTTGTAGTACTTGTTGCAGAAACTTGGTGTAATCACATGAGAATGCCCAGCTTGGCACTGACAACAGTCTGCATCACAAAACAAAAACTAATACCAGGGGGCAACATGTGTTCTGACAATGATTTAGCCCTACAGCAACAAGCACACACAAAGAAACACGCAAAGTAAAAGGAGACGTTTGGAATTCAAAAGAAGTGGCCTGAGCTGTAGTTTAAACAGAAATGCATAACATATGCATGCACTCCTTCCCCTGAGCAGTGTGGACACAATGGTCACAAAGCTCTGTTGGATGGACTAAGCAGAAAAAGATGGGATGTAAAGGAGGAGACTGGAGGAGAGACAGGAGAGAAATGTGTAACATGTTAAAAGTGAAAAGGGAGAGAATGGGGTAAAGAGGGAAAATAGAGGAAATAATAGATGGTAGGGGAGAGGAGGGCATGCCTCTACTGGCGTGGCTCCTTTTCACACGTATTTCTGAGGCTTACGTAAGCTCTCCATCTGCCTCGCACTTTCACACACACACGTGCATGTGTATGCACAGGAGAGGTTGGCACAGTGTCTGTGTCTGAACGCCAGATGTATTTGTTGCCCATTTTTTTCAGTTTGTCCGGCTGTTTGTCTGTCTGTCAGCCAGCCTGCCTGCTGGCTCTCTGTCAGCTTGTAACTTTGCCTTTCATGTGCTTGGCATTGTATTATTTACTGATATAGCTTTTACTGTGTTATAAACTTCCAGTGATATGGTACCCTGCTCATACTATTAAAAAAAAAATCATGATAGTGCCATTTTTGTTGCTTTGTTGGCTGAGAAACATCTGTGAGAAGTTGACACAAAACATAATTATAATGCAAAATAATTACCTTTCTTATAAAGGGTGAAGTTTGTTTTTGAGACTGCAACTGGGTGAGTGTTGTGGTATTGGACTGCATTACATTGAAAGGTGTGTTAATATTTTGTGCATTTCAGTTACGTATATAAAGGAGTAATAATATTAGAAAAGCTGTACAATATAATGCTTTTATATACACACTACAGCCTCAAAAATTACCACAGATCTGAGGTGGTGTTGAAAACCGTGCACTCAATGTGGTTACGTCATGCCCTGAAGTTTTAGATCAGAGGTGGGGAATTATAAATGTGTAAAATAAGTTTTTAAGAAATGCAGTGCAGTATTTAATTGTCATGGCAGTTTAAAGGTGCAGTGTGTAGAATTTAGTGGCATCTAGTGGAACAGACTTGGCAGAAATGGAATACAATATTCATAAGTATGTTTTAATTAGTGTATAATCACCTGAAAATAATAATTTTTGTGTTTTTGTTACCTTAGAATGAGCCCTTTATATCTACATAGGGAGCGGGTCCCTGTCCAGGAAGGCTGCCATGTTATACCGTCATGTTTTGTACAGTGGCCCAGAACGGACAAACCAAACTCTAGAGAGAGCCTTTCGCATTTTTCCCAAGTTTCATGGCAATCTGCAGCCTCCTACACACTGCACCGTTAAAGGAATCGTTTGACATGTCAGGAAATACACTTCTTCGCTTTTTTTTGCAGAGAATTAGATGAGAAGATCGATACCACTCTCATGTCTGTATGCTAAATACGAAGCTAGGGCCAGGACACCATTAGCTTTAGTTTAGCATAAAGACTATATACAGGAGAAAACCTCTAAAGTTCACTAATTAACATGTTATATGCTGTTTAATATGCAGAAAAACTGAAGTGTAAAAAGGCTAGCTGTTTCTCCCTGCTTCCAGTGTTAATGCTAAACTAAATTAAATGGCTTCTGGTTGTAGCTGCAACAGGATGAATAAGCCTATTTCCCAAAATGTCAAACTACTCCTTTAAAACCCTCCCACCCATTTTATTCTATATCAGAGGTCCAGATGTCTTTCCCAGTAAATACATTTTGAATGAACAATCATTCATGTGCAGATTACCAAACTGTGTACACAATTTATAAATCTGTGTGCTTGATTCATAAATCTGTGTGCATAAACTTTAATAGTATGTTTTTTGTACTCTATGAACCCTGGGGGACTCTGTAGAATTGCATTACAATATACAGTGGCAATATTTCTAAATGTTAGCATGACTAGCTGGTAGCTTCTTAAAGCCACTTATAGGCTACAAGGTAGCTGCTGGTGTTCACACCCGTAGTCCCATAGTAAGACTTAAGGTGACTGCTCCAGACATCATAAGCAGTGCAGTACAAGAAGAGGGGCTTCAGTCAGTCGTACCGAGAAATGATCGGCAGAGCTGACATCTGAATGCAGCAGAGGACAAGACGAGACATGGAAGCTTTGCTCTGACTCTACATGCGCTTAAACACATCAGATGATGTTTCCCTATGCTGTTGGTGCATGAGTATGTCCAAGCACAAAACAACATCCACATGATGTACATGCATACGCACACACATACATGCACACGCATACATGCACACACACACTTACATGCACATACACACACACACATGCACAACCATACACACAGAGTACGTATACTGTGTTGTATATACACAAGGAGGTGTTCTGGTCTCCATCAGTTGCTGCTGTTATCCTGAGGGGCACCATGATCAACATGCACACACATGCAGAGTATGTCAAATGTAAGCCTCAACATAAAGCAGAGCGACTATAGTTTGAACAGACAGATGCACAACAAGAATGAACTATTCAACTATAACGCTGAGATAGATATAGTAACAGATCTTTGCAATTACTTTGAGGAGTACAACTTTATCACAACTGATAGAAATTATGAGCAAAGCTGAAAAAATAAGACCTAACTTGTAATAAATCATAATTAAAGTATTAACTCTCAGCTTTAAGGATCTTTGAAGGTGTTTAGTTCATATTGGATGAACAGAGCAGGATTTATAGCCATTTTTATGCACAGTCCCCAAAGTTTAGAACAATACATCAAGTCAATGATCCTAAACATATAAAGGCAACCAAAAGGTTTTTATGACCAAGCAGTAAAATGTTATTGCTCAGCCAACTCATTCACCTGACCCCGAATCCAACTGATTATGTGGTTTTCCTGCTGAAGAACCAGCCTAAGGGCAAAAACTGAAAAAACCTATTAAACATTATGACTGTTCTAGGTTATGTTTACTTGGCAATAATCAGTATTTTCATATTACCAATGGATATACCAATATATACCAATTTATCTGAGATAGGGATATATCAGCTCTAACTTGTACCCACAGAGAATTATCACCTGACTCTTTTTTCGCTGAGCTCTATCTCTTTACGGAGCTTTATAGCATCCTTCAATCAATTGTTAATTGGCTTTTATAAGTGGTGCTCCCATCAGCATTGTTTTTGGCTGCAGCAGACAGATGTTTGCTCTAAAAACCCACCGTACACTACCTACCCAAACGTGGTGAACATAGTGGAGCATTTAGCAACCAGATATTTCCCTCATGAGTTGGTGGAGACCAAAACCAGAGCTAAAAACAGAGTGAATAGTGGACTTACATTCGCTAGGTAGCCAGAAACACGACTCCAAATTAATTCTAATGTTGCTCTGTATCTAAATGATGTGTAAATATGCAGCTGTTTCCAAGCAACAGATAACATGTCAGTGTTTTTTTATGGCTTGTTCTGCTGCCCCAAAAAGTGGCCAAAAAAAGCAGTAATTTGAGGTTTTACTTGTCCAGTTAATCTTTGTGTCCTAAAACTGGGGGACTGTGTGTATAAAATTCCAACACGTAAAAAGTTATATCTATAAAATCTAAAAAAAAAAGCTACATCTTAAAAAGCTAAAAGGCAGCACTTTAACCTGGTTTAACATTGTTTCATTTCAGATCCAATGTGCTGGAGGAAAGCCAAGACAATGCTACTTTCTGAATGCACATTCGATAGATAGATTCATAGAAAACACACGTGGAGCATTGAATGAAGCAGACTCACAGACAAAAACAACACTCTCACTGACACACACACACACACACACACACAGACAACTTAACGGGTACCATATTGCAAAGACTATGGATTTTCTGGAAACCAGATGTGTGTGTGTGTGTGTGTGTGTGTGTGTGAGTGAGGACTTGTTAGGTATTTTTTTTGATGTGTGGTTGTTTTTTGTGTTCATGTGGGGTTGTGTGTGTGTTTGTGATTAGTCTGTCATTATCTAAGTAGTGGTGAAGAATGCAATAACACGCCTTTATTCAGAAACAAAAAACTAATGTTTAGTCAAGACTCCTACACACACACACACACACACACACACACACACACACACACACACACACACACACACACACACACACACACACACAGGGGTTCAAATCCCCCACAGAGTATTTGCCCTAAGAGCCTGTCATTACACTGCTTTACCTCTTTTACTCTTTCTCCTGCTCACTCTCTCTTTATGCTGCTTTTATCGAAGGTCTCTCTTGAACATCTGACATGGCTCTCGTCAGAGACTAAACCAAGCGAATGATAAAAAGGGGGAGATGAAAAGCAGAGAGAAGAAGAGACAAGAAGGAGAGAAAGAGTGCAGAGGGAAGAATAGGATGGAGGGACCATATGTTTTCTTTCTTCCAAGTTCAGCTGTCTCAAGAAACACACTGGATAGTCTCTCCTGCTGTCTGATTCACACACAATAGTCTGTGACACACACACATTTACTTAGATGAATACTTAATATCAGCGACAGAGAAAGAGAATAAGAAGCCTGCATACTGACAGACATGTGCTCCTTATTTCCTTCTAGGAATCTGTGGCACTCGTGTGGAAATCACAGCTCATCTCAAGTCTCAACATCTCAGTCATAATCTTTTCTCCTCTTGATCCAAAGGAAAGATAGACAGCTTCACATACATTCCAACAAAGCTACTCTTCCTCTAAAACACAGATCAAAGACTACATCAATATTTGTCAGTCAGAGGGCTCCAAAACTTCTTAGACAGCTTCACATTGCTTTTTGTGGCAGTGTGCTCTATTATTTTTGGATGTTGCATCATACAGTGACTTTGATTTTTGAGATCAAAGAGCGAGTGTATTTTCAGACATAAAAAACAGTTATGACCTACTACGTCAGGGTGTTAAGCATGACAAAATTATATAAATTACAATAAAGCTATTGTAATTGTCATCTCCATTTTAATGGTGCTTTATGTTTTTTTTGTTCTGCATGACATGTTTGATATATAACAGAAATTAGAAGTTTACAAGCCAGCAAATCATGCATCAAGTGGTGACTTTACTTGATCAATGAAATGAATTCTGAAAGCAACACATTACGTTCTGTGTCAAGTTAGGTTCATCACATACAGTGCAGAGCTGAATGAGTTGTTTTAACTGATTGCGAGCTCAACATCAAGCAAACAGCCAATCATACGCTGCAAAGATGCACCCCTGCTATTATTAATTTTCGTGCTTGTAGTGGCTGATGACAACAATTATCTTAGGTATGTTTTGCAGGTAGCCAAAAAGTTAATGTCTTGCTTCACCATGGTTGCACCTGAGTGAATGTATCAAAGTAAAACAGTGCAGAATGTTATATAATCATTTGAAACACTCAGCATTACCATTAATAAAATAAAGAAGTGTTGACTGACACAAAGCCAGATGGTCCTTTTGGTTCCTTCTGGAAACAATCAAAGAAATAACAAAAGAACCAACTAAAGCCATTCACATGGCTGAGCTGTCCAGTTAAATCACTTGCTCACTACATCAACTGATAACTGCTGCTTCGATGTTATTTTTTCTGCCAATGGCCATTTTCTGGTTAGTGGCTGTCACTTTATTACAAGCCGAAAAAATGCCCAGATGACAGTTAATTTGAGACAATTCATGTATTATTAGTTAACTGATTACCACATCTATGATTTAACAGGCTTTTGTATGAGTCAGTTCTGTCACATATGTTTTGCTCTGTTCACTCTATTCCCATTTTCCTGCTTCTCTGATTGAGCAGGGAAACACTGGACATTACACCAGAGTCCACTCTATTTGGAGTAAACTGGGACAAAAATGATTGAATCCAAATTATAGTAAGGAACAATACATACAGAAACAAGACTAGAATCTACAGCAGCGCTTGCAAACCGGTATCACACCAAAGCATGTAATACACCTGCCGGTCCACCGTGTCAGTGTCACGTTTTGCCTCACTTAGGTGTGAAAAGAACATGTGTGTATGTTAGGAGCACTTTCTAATATGGCACCTCTATCAGCATTTGTCTGTGCTTTCCAAAACTGTTAAAAATCATTGTTAAAAAATAACAATGTTTTATGGTGTGACAACGCTGTGGTTAAGGTCTGGTTAGATTTAGGCACAAAAAACACTTGGTTCGGATTAGGGAAAGATCACGGTTTGGGTTAAAATGATCACTTGGAACATGGTTGTAAGTTAAAGTTACTGCCTTAAAGTTACGCAACCTTCATCGTCATGGCAACAGTAAACACCATGACAATTGTAGTTATGGTTTTTGAAAAACTGTCCCCACTTGTGATCTCATCTATCTAGCCATTCACCCAACCCACCTCCTCTTAATAAGGATATTTGTCACCTTATACAGACGTCATCTGAACTGCACTATTTCTCCGGGTTATAATTACAACGGCTGCTAGTTGGAGTTGTTGGCGTTGAGTATAGACACATGTACTTTTCACACCTGGGTGAGGCAAAACATGACACTGACAATGTATCCTCTAGTGGATAGGCAGGTGAATTACACGCTTCGGCGTGTTACTGGGCTGATAATCCCACCATGAAAACATGTCCAATCTTAAAATACTGATGTTTGGCAAGTAAAGAGATAAGATGGTGAATATAGGGGTGAAAGAGGGATGCTAATATTGGCACCAAAACCAACTATAATATAGGACTGATTAAAATGCTGACATGATGATGGCGCTAGATGAAAAGTGAATTATTGTATTGTTGCATCGATGCTTTGCTTCTTCGTGCTGCTCTCAATCATTTTTGCAGGCTGATTTTGTTGCTTCTATATCATTTTGGTGTATTACTTTTTTTACTCTTACTTCTTAAGCTGTCCCTTTATTGGTTATGGAACATCTTGCCCATTACTGCAGCTGAAAATTAGCCAGCTGGCTAACACTAGCACATTTGCAGAAATACTGATTAATGTGCATTGTTCTTCTAAATAAAGAAATAAAATAAATGGATCCCCAAAGATGTTGCATTTCATGAGGAGAGCATAAATTTAATGGCAATCCATTTAATGGTTGTCAAGGCATTCAACTAATAAAACAAAAATGTCATCCTCATGATGGTGCTGGGGGGGAAAGGTCAGAAGGTCACTGAAGTCAGTGGAATTCATTCTCTGGAAACCACCAATGTCCGCACAAACTTTCATGGAAATCCATCCTTTAGTTGTTGAGATTTTCAGTTTGGACCAAAGTGGCGGACCAACCAACCGATCAACCAACAGATTGACCGACACCAGTATTTCTAGAACTACAGTGCTAGAGTTGCTAAAAATCATTTGATAAATGGCACTAACTCCACTTTAAATGCTCTTGCTGCATGACTTTATTATTGTTACAAGTGCAAGGGGTTATCATTGCCAAAAAGAGCTTATACATGCAGCACTACTTTTTCCATTCAGACACATTAAGTATCCCAACACACACTGTGGACAAAGAAAATTAAGGGCCACTGAACCATAAAAGTACAATGGAAAAAGCACCGTTGCCAACATATTTTAGGAGCTCAAATCTCTTGCCTACATGTCATTATCAGGTTGTCACCTTCACACATTCCATAGTGCTCTAACTGTCTGACCTAAAAACCTACTCTAAACAGCTCTGCACAAACTGTCAAGTACAAAGACCCCTCTCATCCATCACTGCACAAAAACTTTTCCAGATCTCTCATTTGGACGCAGTAAACAAGCAGCTTAAAACAAGTTGTTTAGGTAAGCGGAGGAAAGCATTATCCCCTCTGCTACAATACAACCCGACAATAAAGGGTTATTTTCTTTCACCTGCATTTTGTTCTTTCCTATATACACTAGCACTATGCTTCTTTCTTTATGCCACTGACACAGACATGAATGTGATGGTTATGTAGAGAAACATATTTGTTCAATTACTGAAAAATATACAATCCAATCAAGATTCTGCCTCCACTGTGTACTTATAGTTGCTTATAGAAACTAGCCTATTGCTTGAGAGAGAATTTAGAGAACTGCTTGTTGGAAAACATTTAAATGTCCAATTCTTTCAAAAACATATGCACTATAAACAATGTATGTCACGAATATTTATCTAAAGGGGAGTGGGAGCTCAACATTTGACCACTAACAGCACAGGTATTTGGGTTAAATATATGGTAGTGGCGCACTTCCATTTTGATTTTTGCATTTAATCAAACAGGGCTGTCGGTGTGTTTCAACGCAAGGTTTACTTACAAGCTCCTGCAGAGCTATCAACTGCATCTCACAGTCTTCACCAGTGAAAACCTAAGCTGACTTGTGCTTGTGGGTGGGAAGCCGTTGAGGGATCATGTCGCTGTCGTTGCTCTCACACATTACAGTCCTTTTCTGGCAGGTAAAAAAAAGGTGAGGCACGTGGGTGTCAACGCCATCCCGAGGTCAATGGTGGAATTATTAGCGACAAAAGTCAACAGCACAGAGGAGTTGGCCATTTCAAAGTGGGGAGAAAAAGTTAGGAAATGTCATAAAATATAAGCTGAATCCATACTACATCGCACGTGGTAGAAAAATGCTCCTGCACCGCTCTGCTATGGGTTGAAAATCTCTATCATATTGCGCCTCTGGCCACATCCCAATCAATGATGTCACAGCAGGTGTTTCCTATCAGCTGTCAAATCAAAAACACCTGCTGTTACATCACAGATTGGGGTGTGACCAGAAGCGCACCGTTCTTTACATTTTCAACCTATACAGACCGATCAATGCAGACAGAGGTTTTACTTTATGCCATTCAATGTTGCACTGAGGATAAAAATGTAAAGCTCTGTTGTTGTTGATTCCAGACAGAACTAGAGGTAACACATGTTGGGGAACTCAGCCAGGTATCTTCTACTTAATAACATGTGTCCATCTGGCAGAGAGCTTCAATGGATAAATCTTAAACCAAGATTCTCACCGAGCGGTGCTGATATTACTTTTCACTGCACTACATGACCATCACAGGATTCGCACATTGCCCTAAGCATAAACTGTGACCTGCAGAATCATCAAATATGAACATAAATGTATAGGAGACTGGGCTGCTGATTTAATCTTGACAGCTGTAGTTCTGGATGCAACTAGTTCAGAATGTAGCAGGAGGGCTTTAAACCAAACAAATGTGGGTTTATCTACGTTAAATTGGCTAACAGATGATTTTAGAATGTGTTTTTTTGGATCCTGAATACTTTGAATACTTTGAAAGTAATAAATAGTTTAGGTCAAGCTTACAGCTACCTGAACGTACAAGTTACACACAGACAGTGAGCCAGGAAAGTGACTGAAACACCTGAGGCCAGACTATGACATGCTTGACCGTAACTTCACCACATTGCTCAAACGTCTATGATCATAATTCACAACCAACCCCGCTGACAGCCAGGTGTGTGACCGCAGTTGACAGTAAGCAAAATATTACGAGTGACGTGTAACTGAAGACAGTTAAATAATTGGTGTTATGCAACAGTTTGTCCACTAGCTGAAGAGAAATATAAGAATAAGAGTAAGTGCGTTTGCGAATCTGTCTTTCTCTTTACCAGGAGGGTTATTTACGAATATATTCTTACAAGGACATCCTCTGTAACCACCAGGTGTGAGAGACCCTACAGCGTTCACACCCTGCCCTAGTTTGACCCCTGATGACCCTAAAGGTCCAGAGGTCACATTAGTCACTTCAGTAATGACCTTCACAGACAGACTGATGGAGAAATGGCTCATGAGGTTTGACCAAGTATGTGTCTCTGTTACTACATGATATAGTGTGATAATATTTCAAAGAGCTTAACAACCTCTCAAAAACTGTCTTCATTTTGTTTTCACTGTTCTAAAGTTCAGTTTTCTATATATTATTGACACATGCTAATATTAACTGTAATCAGTAGTTGACAGTAGGGCTGAATGATGATGATGATATTAGAGGGAATTATAATTTTTACATGATTATTCTCATTTTCATTGAAAAACATTAAAATGATTATGGTGTGATTTTTGCAGGGATCTGTACCAAATGAAGATGTTTTCTTAAGTCTGCATAACATGATGTGTAGGCCAGGACATCTCTGCAGCACGACAATATTTAATTTAAAATGGTATTTTGACACACATTTCACCTTTAACAAATATTGCACCTCCTGCAATCTGAAAATTGCACTAGGCAATATTGTGATACCAATAAAGTTTCAAATTGTTCAGCTCTAGCTGACGAGCACATTTTTTTATCATCAGTACAAAGCCAGATTATTAATAAGGACTGAATGGCTTGTGGGACATAACATAAATACTTTTTGGCTTTCTCAGCATATTCTCAGACGGAGCAGGTGGAGGCAACATGGTGGAGTCTTTGCCAAGTCTTTCACAGCAAACTGCTGATGTTGTCCTGAAAAATGCCAGTGGATGTTGACTTGTAAATAAAACAGCTGTTAAATGAGAAAAAATGCAGATGTAATGAAGTTAAGATGAAGGAGTGGATTAAAGGCTTTTCTTTGTTTTTTGGCACACTTACATAGAGGCTGTTGATGATGTGAGCCTGTGAAGCCCATTGAGGTATTATATATGATTGACTAAACAACCTCACCTCTGTGTCCATTTAGTAGCTGCTCTGGAGCTTTCGATCATATCAAATTATCTTCGTTGGCAGATCTATACTAAAGGTGAGATAGTTTTGACAACTCTTTCCAAGGTCAAGAATTAACTCTGAAGCTCAACTTTTAAAGGAATAGTTCGACATTTTGGGAAATTTGCTTATTTGCTTGCTTGCTGAGAGTTATTTCCGAGTAACCAGGAATTTTCTGAGCCTGGCTAAGAAACAGTCTGGCACATAACCCCTTGTAACAACTCAACATGTCGTTTTTGTACAAACAAGATATAACGTGTTAATTAGTGAGTTTTAGAGTGATAGTAGGCAGATTGTGTTACCTTTGTACAGAGCCAGGCTAGCTGTTTCCCCCTGTCTCCAGCCTCTGTGCTAAGCTAAGCTAACTAGCTGTTGGCTCCAGCTTCATATTTATCATACAAACATAAGAGTGGTATCAATCCTCTCATTTAACTCTCGGACCAAAAAGCCTACATCCCAACATGTTTAAAGGACCAGTGTGTAAGATTTAGTAGCACCTAGCAGAGCAGACTTGGCAGAAATGGAATATAATATTCATAAGTATGTTGTATGTAGAATTGTTTTGTGTGTTTGTTACCATAGAATGAGCCCTTTATATCTACATGGGGAGCAGGTCCCCTTCCATGGAGGCCGCCATTTTGCACCGCCATGTAGCTACAGTAGCCCAGAACAAACAAACCAAACACTGGCTCTAGAGAGGACCTTTCTCTTTTTTCGTGAGTTTCGCAGCCACTGCAGTTTCTTCTACATGCTTGGAAGGAGAGGGTGAGGGGTATTTGTTGGTTTCAATCTGCAACCTCACTGCTAGATGCCACTAAATCCTACACACTGGTCCTTTAACTATTCCTTTAAGCTAACATGGACAAGAACTCTTTAAAGAGCTCAGAAATGTAAACCTCTACAATTTGATGACAACCCACAAACTCCATCTGCTGATGAAGATCATTGAATGTGACTGAGGTGAGACTGTTTTGTCAACTGCTGTTTCCCAGGTCAAGAATGAACTTTAAAACCATATGTGTCACATCCTGCCAGAATTTTCTGTTTCTGTTTGTGTCTTATTTTGAAATGTCTTCTCCTTGTGTTTTGTTACCTTTACTTCCTGTGTTTTCCCGCCTTTGTTGATTGCCTCATGTGTTTCACCTGTGTCCTTGTTTCACTCACCTGTGTTCAGTTTGTAATCAGACCAGGTGTATTTAAAGTCCAGTTTTCAGTTCAGTCTTTGTCAAGTCGTCTGCTTTGTTTGTTCAGTCCTGTTAAGTCTTGTTCTGCTTTCAGCTCTGTGCAGCTCTGCTAGCTTTTTGTTTTCGCCTGCACAAGGATTAAATGAAAGTTTTTCTCAGCCCTGCTTTTGGTCTCTGCACTTGGCTCCAACTGCTCTGCAATTCATGACAATATGTTATATTGGGCTAAACAAATAAACTTGTCTCGGAACTTGACTAGAAAATTCAAGTCAAAATCAATCAATCAAAAGAAAATATTTGAAAGTCAATTTAATATTTGAGATTGAACTGACCCATGTGTAAGGTCTAGTTAATCTGGTCCTCGCAGGCTAAAACAGACACTAGGTAGGCTCATAGTATTATGGTTCCTCAGGGGGGCTGAGTTAGGTTAGTGACCTTATAATGGACTACTAGATTTTCTGTAGTTTTAAGGGTTTCACTTTCTAAAATCAGACAATAAATCAGCATAGTCATTCATAAAATGTACCTACTTAAACACATCGATGCACACATGCACTTATCCCCATAAACAATGACACTAGGCTCTAAAAGCCTTTAAAGTCCTGCTCAAGTGGTTCCAGTGCAGCTCTAGGGGCTGCTGTATGTACCCAACCATTCCCAGTACAGTTCAGCACAGCTCACTTTAATTTGCCTCAGTCTGTTCCCCATTACCCAGCTGCACAGGTTAAATATCCTGTATGCTGCTGTATGAGAGCACAGACTGATGCAGCAGGTATGGCAGAACAAGTCTAGGCATATAGGCCTGTGCCTTTTAACTGTCTAGTAAATGTGCAGTGGGCTCAAGGAACCCAGAACGAGCCAGTTCAGTTCAGTAAGCTTTAGTCCCGCATGACCTGGCATGACAAAATCATCTGTCAAAATGAAGGTAAAAAGCCAATTTTTCTGGAGGTTACATGAAAAATGAGTAGGGGAACTTTTTTTTGTGGGGGGAGAGGGGGGTGTTTCAAGGGACTGGCCTTTCCCTGACATAAATCAAGTTCATATCATCATACCAAACATAGGCTTGAGACACAGATGTTACCAATAGTGAGTGTGTTTGCAAAAAAAAAAATTAAAATGTACAATGTCAAGGATGGGTAGGAGCAGTTTAACTAGGTTTCCATCAGCTCATGAGGGCCTCCAGCAGAGGTGATGACAACTGATGTGACCCAGTAAGGAAGGAAGGAAGGAAGGGAAGAAGCATAATTAAACTTCTTCTTCTTCTTCTTTACAGAGCAGCAGATAGAATATGATTAGACAATAAGCGACATAATTATTTGCACTGACTTAAATAAACAATTCGTCTTACCTGCCCTTGAGGTGTAAAACACCGTGAGGAACAGAAGCAGCAGCCATGTCTCGCGCACTGAGCTCCATCGATCCATCATATTGCATTAGAGCCTATCGATACGGTGGCCAATAATTCCCTCGTGGCTCTCCTCCTGCGCTCCGCTGGACACCTGCAGTCAAAAGAGGAACTTGGAATCTGCACGCGAGAGATAACAGTCTAGGGTCTGCCTCGAGCCTGTGCGTCTTAACGCGCACTCCAGCTGGCAATTAAGAGCGCGCATGCATCAAATTTGCAGATTAATTTGCTGATAAATGAAATTCACCAGCCCCTATAGTCCCGACTTCTGTGTTTCTATTCTAGGGTGGACGGATGAAGAAGGGAGACCAGCGAGGGAAAAAAAATCCCCTAATATCGGAAGGTCTTTCCTTCACCCTCTGAGAACTTTCCTCACTTTCTCTCCCCTCCTCTCCTCCCCTCCTCCCCTCCCCTCCTATCCTGGATGAGCCCTCCCTCCCCAGAGAGGACTTGTGGGTGTAAGAGGCGTAATTACCGCCCGTGTAATTATTAACATCATCATTGTCTGAGTGATTTAAGGGACCGAGTCACGTCTCTTTCTGTGACGCGCACAGCGACATTGTCACGCTGTCACGCACATGTTCATAAGTTTGTAGCGCTTAGATATAAATCTGCCAGCAAAGTTTCTCACTATGGGAACTAATACAAAACATCCAACATGAACAATGAATGCTTGTGATATTTCATTTGCTTCTTGCTCTATCACACACCCACACACACACACACACACACACACACACACACACACACACACACACACACACACACACACATAAAGCATGCTAGGACAGGACAACTCTGCTGTCCAACTAATAAAAATATGCTGCTGCAGATTCCAAATTCCAGTGCCTGTCTGTCTTTGCCCACTCCACTCTACACACACACACACACACACACACACACACACACACACACACACACACACACGCACACACACACACACACACACACACACACACACACACACACACCATACTCTTCCTATAGGCACAATAAAAACCTAAATGTGCTCCCTGCCTTCTACTTTGAGGTTTTATCATTCTTTATTCCTTAAGTGGAAAAGTTAAGCCAGCAGCTCTCACAGGGAGGCATCAGAAACCTTTTTAGGAGTTTTTAGGAGATGTTTATGGGGTGAAAGAGGCCGACGGAGTCTGAGCTCAGTACATGCACACACATGCATACGTACACATGTATACCTCTATATGAGCAGGTCTCCACTGTAGTAGTGCTGCAGCTTTCCTTTAAGATAATCTGCACTGACAAGGAAGACATTTATGTACCCTTTTTTATTTAGATCACATGTAGCATAGGAGCAGGTGACTCATGACTGAATGCAATTGTATAATCAAATAAAATAATACGAAATCTAAATGTACTTATATAGCGTAGTAGCATGTTTTATACATACAATTGTAATAAAATACACTTCATATAAGAGCAAGTTAAAATCTAAGAGTGATATATGTTTTAAATCTAAATGAATTAAGGAAAATAGATTTAAGACAACTGAAAGAAATGTCTAAAATTGCATTAACAAGAGACATTATGAAACTTGCATATGAAAGAGAGAGCCAGGTTAAAGATGTTGATTTGTGCACAGTTTCAACTAGATAAACTCTTACGACATTAAATGGAAGCCTGATTAAATCCTGGGTAATCTGGATAATCCTGTATAACTAAAGAAAAGTGTCAGTGGATATATTGCTTGATAAGGAACTTTACATAGTTGTATGTGGGGAAGGAAATACTGTTTCTGTGAATAATAATAATAATAATAATAATAATAATAATAATAATAATAATCTTCAGGTAGTAAAACAATGCAGATTATGATCTGTGTTTTATGATTAAGACCATTTAAATCTACTGTATAATAGTTATTAAAATGTGTTTTGGTAACAGCATTAGATTGTTTTCAGGCACTTAAACAGAGTGACTTTTTTTAAGAAGAAGAAAACAGATTCCAGGCATTTTTCCAAAGACCCTTCCTCCTGCTTCAGGTAGGTTGTCTCACACTTATGACTGGCAGCTATACCTTTGTGTCCAAGTGTGTGTGTGTGTGTGTGCGCGCGCAAAAGAGAGATTGTATCTGTGTATGTAGCGGTTGTTTAATCCTTTATACCAGTGGTTCTCAAAGTGGGGTCCAGGGACCCCCAGGGGTCCTTGAGGTTGGCTCCAGCAAAAAGGGGAATCATTTATTTTCACTATAATTCATCCATAATTAACACAATGACAGAATGTGTGACTATTTTGGTCATGTTGGTGGTTTCATACACTTTCTTTAATAAAACATCTAAAAGTAAAAATCTTATCAGATGGGGGTCTGTGGTCTAATTTATGTCAGTTTAAGGGTCCCGGACGTGCGAAGGTTTGAGAACCACTGCTTTATACTAGCCACAAATATAACTTTTCTGACTCTGACTCTGTCAAAGTATCACCTGGCATCATCATGCATAATGTAGCCTGATTTTCTCTTGGCCAGAAGAAATCTCATTCATATTTACAGCAAATTGAAGAATCATATTGACCACTGGGCGGCGCCAAATCTATTTACCGGTTAGAGGCTGACTTTTAAATAACAATGTAACTCCAAATTGTTCCTTACGTGTTTGTCCTTATAAATATATATATAACCACTCAGTGCACAGTTGGTGGGGAAACAAAGGTCAGGTCAGATGTCTAAGAGTTTTAAGTATTGTCCCGTCATGGAACAAAATACTACTATAGGACCAACCGGGGCGACAGACCGGTTAGATAATCTCAGTCTTGTTGCGTTGTGGCTATGTGTCCATGTGACTCTCTCTTATCCTCTTACAGTGGCTTTCACCTCAGATCCACACTCATCCTGCAGAGCTGGTTGTCCGCTGGTGTCTCACTTTACCAACAGAGCAGGCAACAGGCAGCGGAGATATGGCGAGTCCCGGGCAGAAAGTGGTGCTCATCACCGGCTGCTCCTCCGGTATCGGCCTGAGGATGGCCGTGATGCTGGCCAATGATGAGCAGAAGCGCTACCACGGTAAATGTGTCTGTGTGTGTGTGTGTGTGTGAGAGAGAGAGAGATAGAGAGAGAGAGAGAGAGAGAGAGAGATTAATATTGATAAAACAATATAAATAGGCAAATCCTCCATGATTTGTTTAACTTTCAGTTCATTTAATATACTGTATAAGATAAGACTCTTACATCATGACTTCAGTGTGCATAAGAGTATTACAAAGTCCACATGATTATGTAGATTAATGCCATCTCTGTTTGTGCTCATCTAATTGCAGATGATGTTCTTACAGCTGACTGAAACTGTATTTGCAGTGGTTTAAATGTTAAAAACATGTATATTCCTATCTATCGCTTCTTATACTGTAGCACTGAACAGGCGTTTCGTTGTGTGTTTAAGGGACACACTCCCAATTTCAGACGACATCTAGCTCTCACTCCTACATGGTTTGAATGCTTTTATGCCAAATAAATGTAGTGTAATGTCTTTTTAAAAAAAACATCTGCACCAGATTAGGGGAAAATGAGGATTCAGGTCAAACGTAACGAATGAGATTAAACTGGACTAAAAAAAAATAAGAAAAAGACACAGTGAAGCAGATTCAAGAAAGTGTTTTACACCTTGTTCTCTACTGACCTCTGAAGAGGAAACTCTGTCACCTACAGTATTTCCTCTCTCCACAGGGAGGTCAGAGGTCACACACAGCTTTCTTGTGGACACTTCAGAGGCAGAGCTGCCCTTTGCTTTTTGGTGTCTTGCAGTAAAAATGATTTGGGGATCTCATAGTAACAAACAATGTATCATATTTCGTCTGATAATATTAACTTTATTCCTTCTGTGCATTGATTCGTAGCTTTCAAGACATACAGAACCTAGAAATTCAGCCTACATCCAGTCAGGGAGAGACATAATTTAAATGTGTCTCAATTTTACAGGAAAAGGTTCAACACCTTTCTTTTATCTTTATCCATGATATGTTGCTATATTTTTCACACCATCCGCAACACATAAATCTAAGCTTTTTTAGATGCTGAATCACTTCCCTCAGTCATAAAATGAGACAGAGCAGTTGCAGATGTTTCTGGTTTAGGAAGAATTATCCTGCAATATATTAGAGTGACAAACGCTGTAGGCTAATTATGTATTTAAATAATTTTCAGACAAGAAATATTGCTATCATTGTATCAAATTATGTTGCTTGACCGCAAAATATCTAATGGAAAACAGAACTCGAAAACATGAGTGCCAAGGAGACAAGAAGCAGAATCCTCTGCTCACAAATAGAGTCAACATTGAAATACAGTTTGCTACGTTTCACTGCAGAAAAATTAAATCAGTGTAACATCAGACCATGTCGAATATGAACTGAGACTGTGTGTGTAGTAGGCTTCCTTCCACTGCTCATCTAATATAACCAACCCCAAATCCTCCTCCAAAGCAGCTTTAAGCTACACGCTGTCTATTTTTGACATTAAAAAGACTACACCATTTATATAATTGTATTCCTCTTCAGCACAATAGCTCATGTGCTATTTAAAAGACATTGAGGCTTCTGAGCATAACCAACATGTCTTCCATCTCTTCATCTTTATTTCATCTCTGTATTAAAATGCTTCAGCCCCTAAAGAGTTTTAAATTTGACTTATTCTTTCATATAACATAACATGAAGTAAATAATAAGGATGGTGACAAAAGGAAGGAGCAAAATCAATCCAGATCCAGTTTTCATTTAACCTTATTTCCCTATTTTTAGCCAATTTCCCCAATTGTTGATGGTTCTCTTAAAGGACCATACCAGTGTTTTAGCCCATTACTAGCACAAACATTTATATTTAAACCATTTTGCAAAACATACTGCTGTGTTTTGGAAATATTAGTCTCCGTTTATTTCCGTACTGTATTGAATTTGTTGTCTTTTGCAATATTTTCATGAGTGACTGACATTTCTAATCAGGCTGCACTACTATGCAATGATAACATTACACTGACAAAAATGACAAAACTCAAGCAAGTTTTACTGCTAATTGATTTTCACCCATGCAGAAATTAATGGGAACAAATGGCTTCATGTATATCAGGGTATATATATATATATATGTAAGAATATATCAAATATAAAACTCTGTAGGGGCTGAAGCATTTTAACACAGAGATGAAATAAAGATGAAGAGATGGAAGACATGTTGGTTATGATCAGAAGCCTCAATGATTTTTAATCATATAGTCCTGAGTTTTAGATTTCCAGATTAAGGATAAACCTCCTGCCATACACATAGTTATGTCTCTGATCCCAACTTAACCTTAAGTCATCTTTAAGATACATGTAACATCACACAATAGCTAAAGCCTTAGTACAGCCTTACTTAGGCTAATTATCATCCAACTCACTGATCTCCATTGTGGATAAAAGGCTGGCCAGAGGGTTTGCTGGTGAGGGCTATTCCTGGAGGAAGCAGGTGACATGAGCACCAGGGAAAGACACTAATGCTGATATGTAAACTGGTTGCCGTAACGACAGTGTCTATATTAAGGCTGCTTAAGATTATCTTTACTACGCTGACTATCTTTAGCAGCAGCTTTTCTATTTTTTGTGTTATTTCAGCCAGTTTTTCAGAAAGTGAATTCATGAAGATAAAAAAAAAACAGCCCATAGGGGTGAGTCAGGAAGGGATGTATATGAACACAGGTTCCTTTGTGTGTGTTTGTGTTTGCTTTACCCTCCATTCTCACCTATAAATGCCTTTCCGCCTTGGACCATATTTTTGTTGCGTCTCCTTCGCAGTTCTCCATGACCTTTACTCCTTTGTTTCCGTTCATTCCTATGACAGGAAATATACACAAAGACAGGATCACTGACGTTAGAAATTCTCAACTTAAACTCTACAAACATACATGTGTGCAGACAGACAGAACATGTGTTGATGCCGCACCAGGAGCTAGAATCTGGTACTTGATGTTTTTGTATATGTAGTACACACATTATATAATAATAATAATGATCTTTATTTATAGAGCAAAATCCACATTACAAAGTGTATATAAGGGCAGCAAAATAAAACAGGCAAATCGTAAAATCATTAAAACCAATTTAGTGTAAGATAAATCAAGAGAAAATCTTCTGCCCAAAGATCTCAAAGTATGTACTGGCTCGTATGGTACTTAGAGGTCTGAGATATAGCAGGGAGAGAGGCCATGAAGAGCCTTAAAGGTAATCAGTAAGATCTTAAAACCTATTCTAAAACATGCTGGGAGCCAGCATGAAGAGGCTAAAACAGGAGTGAAGTGATCACGTCTGTCAGCTGAGGTCTGTATAGTCTGGCATCAATCAATAGATTTTTGGCACAGGCAAGTAAAAAGTATCAGGACACATGAGTCTACACAACATAACATGACGTTTGTGTTTATTTGTATCTTGTGTGAGTCTACACACAGTCTGAGCCAGTGAACTCAGTGTGACCCGCCAGATAGTAATATTGTCTTTTTGTAACCGCATTTACCTGAGCTGGTTGCCTAATCACATTTCTATTTACAGCAGCAGCCTGAAGGCGTAGTGCTGGAGTTGCAGGGAGGGAAAGAGTGTTACATCCTTTCATGAACGCACTTGGAAGCTGCCCATAGAAATAAGAACATAATTACCTGCACATTGGCTAATAGATCAACAGCACTGATGAAAAGAGTGACATCTGCACACAATACAAAATCCAGTGTGGATGTCAGTAAATTCATTCAGAGTCTGAGGTGTTACTGCTTGTGCTGTACAGTTGTGAGTTTCTAATGAGTTGTTTTCTTTAAGTGCCTTGCTCAAGGGCACTTTGATGGTAGATGCTGAGCAGGTGATAATATTGATTCACTGCCTCCTGTGGAATAGAAATTTAGTCCCCGACTGCTGCCTCCCCAACAAGGTTTCTGTAACAGCAGAAAAACTGTATTTTTTGATTGTGTGAGTTTTATATCAACAATCTATTATCCTCTGTCCTTGTCTCATAGACCATAAAAATCTGAGTCAATAAACTTAAAATACTTATAAATGTACCTTTTAAGTAAACAAGTATAAAATAAGACAAAGAGTCTACAGCCATGATGGTAGCTCTGTGAGGCTGACCTTTGGCCTATCGATGCTTTGAGCTAAATCCTAATGTCAGCATGCTAACATGCTCACAATGACAATGCTAACATGTTGCATGTTTATCAGGTATAATGTTTACTATGGTCACCATTTTGGTTGTGCATGTTAGCATGTTAACATTTGCTAATTAGCACTAAACACAAAGTACAGCTGAGGATAATGAGAATGTCATAGTTTTGCAGGTATTTGGTCATAAACTACAGAATTGGATACATTTTTAAAATTGGGGGTGGGGGTTACTATAGCGATAGTTGAGAGGTGACTGTAAAACAAGAGGAGAGAGGGATGGGAAATAACATGCAGCAAAGATCCGCCTGAATTTTGCATAACATTGTGGTTGTGTAACATGAGTCTTAACCAGAAGGCTACTAGGGTGTGCCCAAATTAAATTTTTTAACCTGTTGATGGCGCTCTGTGAAAAATAAGGGATCACCAAAGTCAGTAGTCTTTGTTGTCTAGTAACCATAAAAACCATGAAAACATTGTTGAAGTAGATATTGAGATATTTCACTGGATAAGTCAAAACTTTGACCTGATGATGGCACTAGATGAAGTCAGTTGATCACCAGAGTTTTAACAATTCATCCTCTGGGGACAATTAAAGTCTGTTCCAAATTTCACGGCAATCTATCCGATAGTTGTCGAGACATTTCATTAAAAACAAAAATGTCCACCTCATGATGATGCTAGAGGAAAAGTTAGTAGGATTCAGCTTCTGGGGAATGGTTGGACAAAATTTTATGGATGGCAATTCATCCAGTTGTTGAGATAATTCAGTCAGGCACAAAGTGGCAGACCAACAGACCAACATTGCTATCCATAGCACCACACCACTAAATGCATATCTACCACTGTACTGGATACTAAAATAACTTCTCAGGATCCTAAAACAATAAAAAAAATAATTTTGACTCTGTGCTATTAGTTAAAGATCATAGAATATGCTGTTAAACGCTCACAAAACAATTATTATTTAATCTTAGTTGATATAAAATGGTGTTCAGACATTAATACTAATACAGTAAGTACCAATTTAGGTCAGAATGTGCCCATAAAACCACAGGAACCTTTTTCAGCTTTTCAAAGAGCAATTTAAACACACTTCAGCTTTCAGCTTTATTCAGTTCCTTTCACATGGTTAATTGTTGTGGCAAGGAGCCCTATTTTTTCCCATTCATCATCTTACCTCAGCATGTATTTACACGCCCAACAGAGATAAAGCATGTGTTGCCAAAACAAATCACTACACAAATGATCTCTTTCACACTCACGCTTTTCTTTTTTTTCCCCCCTTGTCACTCATCTGTCCACAGTCATAGCCACGATGCGTGATCTGAAACGTAAAGATAAACTGGTGGAAGCTGCTGGGGATGCATATGGGAAAACTCTGTCTCTGGCTGTACTGGACGTCTGCAGCGACGAGTCTGTCAAACAGTGTATTAACGGCATCAAAGATCGTCATGTCGATGTCCTCAGTAAGTAAAAGTGAATGCATCCACAACATGCTGCATAATGCTTTGCTATATTATAGAGGTGATGTTGAACATTCAATGTCTTCCCTTTCCCTCCTCTCTTAACCAGTCAATAACGCAGGTATCGGCCTGGTGGGTCCAGTGGAGAGCATCCCTATCGCAGAGATGCAGAAAGTGTTTGAGACCAATTTCTTTGGAGTGATCCGCATGATCAAGGAGGTGATGCCTGATATGAAGAAAAGGAAAGGAGGACACATCATCGTGGTCAGCAGCGTCATGGGACTGCAAGGTGAGCAGAGACAGAGGCGTGAAAGGGACAGGAGGCGGGTTGGGGCGTTAATGTTAAGGGGAGAAATAACAGGTTTGTCGGCCTCAGGTTGACAGATAAATGGGTGGATGATGGACGAATGGACGAGTTGTTCATAACACAGTGACTAATGGAGTTTAAGTACTAGTGTATGTCTTCACAGAATATATTTACAAAATGGAAGTAAAATTTGAACATGTATTTTCTCTCTGCAGGAGTGGTATTTAATGACGTGTACGCAGCTTCCAAGTTTGCCATGGAGGGTTTCTGTGAGAGTTTGGCTGTGCAGCTCTTGAAGTTTAATGTCACGTGAGTATTGTTGCTAATGCCATTGTTATTTACAAAGCAGTGACAGAGATACAAATTGTCTCATATTTAACAGCAAGCCTTAATCCTGTCAGCTGCTTTCCTCCTCACCAGTAGCTGATCCCCTCAGTTCATCAGGCTCCAAACAATAATGTTTTTCAATACTGATGCATCTCTTTTTTCAATTAATTGATACATTTTTTAGTTTATAAAAGAAAGACAAATGGTCATCAAGTCCTAAGAGACCAAAGTCTCGTCTTCTAGTTGCTTATTTTGTCTTAGGAGCAGTTTTAAAAAACCCAAACAGTTTCTGTTTGTACAAGATAGAGGAAATCGAACCCACAGTAATTTGTATTTGTCAAGTTAATTAAAATGACTGCGTACCGCCCGTGTACCACCCACTGTTCTAGCCTGCATTCAGATCTCTTAATTGCTGCCCTTATCTCAGATTTTTTTTCAACTAGTAAAAACAAATGTCTATTGAGTCTGAATATCAGGCTAATACAGTCCTGCCTGCGAGACACAGGCTGATAGAAAAGTTGACATCCACAGTGTGTATCAACAGATTAGAGTCTTATCTTTTCATTTTCAAAAGAACACCTGGTGTTAAAAGAATCCAAAATCCAATCGGTGGCAGAATATTCAGCGAAAACCTTTAGAATAGGACGATTCAAAGCAGTATGGCAGTCCAACAATATAAGAAATGTGACCAAATTCAATGCAAGAGTCAAAGTAAAACAGTCCATTTATTTTGGGCTGACTGCATCCAGAAGAGGGTAGGTGTTGGGGGGTTACTGACTTATTTAAGTTGTTGTTGATTAATATTCTGGTGATTAATTATTTCAGCACTAGTTTTATCCCAGACAACTCTTCCTCCACATAAAGAAACTCTGTTGTTGAGTTCTAGTGTTCTTGTTCTCCTCATTTAGTTCACAGTTTAACTTGTTGGTTGTTGGTTGGTTTGTTGGTATGTTCCTCTACCCCAGCGCCTTCAGTTTACCGTGTTTCTCTCTCCTCAGTTTGTCTCTGATTGAGCCGGGCCCGGTCCACACAGAATTTGAGGCAAAGATGATTCAGGATGTGAGACAGAAGGAGTTCCCCGGAGCCGATCCTGACACAGTGCATTACTTCAAGAACGTTTATCTTCCTTCCTCTGTGGACATCTTTGAGACACTGGGACAAACACCTGATGACATCGCCAGAGTAAGTTCACAAGCAGCTCACTGCCTCAATGTGTCATTGTGTCTGTATCTGTAAGTCTAACCGTCAAATCTTTTCTGCTCTCTGCAGTGCACCAAGAAAGTGATTGAAGCAAGCAGTCCACGTTTCCGTAATCTGACCAACCCTTTGTACACGCCCATCGTAGCGCTGAAATACGCTGATGAAACTGGAGGCCTGTCTGTCCACGCTTTCTACCACATGCTCTTTAACCTTGGCCCTCTCATGCATGTCAGCATGACCGCCATGAAGTACCTCACCTGTGGATGTCTGAGGAGCAGGACGGTTTCACCAAACTAGAAAACTGCTGAAACTGTACTCCTGTATATACATTTGAACAATACAATCTCACTGAGCATGTAGACCAGAATAAAGACCCATGCTACCTGGACTGAGGTTGTCAGACAATCACAAATAATGTGTCATACTAACATTCAAAACCTGCCCAAGGTGATGTAGCAAAAGTTCCTTTGTCACAGGTTTTTTGAAAAACAATTCAATAATACAGTACATACAATACAATGCATGCAGACTTTCAAAATGTTTATCCTTTCTGCCAATTTCCTGCTGTATATATGCAGTCTCTATTGTAATGAACTGTTCTCTTCATGTTCTTTTCTCTTTATAAAACTGTAGCTTATGAATGTTTAGATACCAAGATGCAAATATGATGAAATACCGTCTGCAACAGTTTTAAGATTTGTTTTAGCCTACCCAGAGTGCCAAATGAGTAGGGTTTGCACTGTACAACACACTTTAGCCTGATTTTATTATTTCATCCGTACCAGTCCCAGACAACTTGGTATTTCACTTAGTTTTAAACTCTAATTTGTTCAGAAAAATTGTTCAACACCCTGTTCATTTGAAGCCTATGTATTTGCATGTATGTACAGATTTTTAAAATACCATCAGTGTACTGGAACAACTATTTTGGCATTAAAATGTGTAAAATTTATAACTTCCACGAGTTTCATTAATGCTTCTGATAGTTTTCAGTAAATACATGAACGTTATTCATGATGGCAAGGCTTTACTAGCTACATACACACAAACCCGCTCACTTTGTCTCTCTGCAGAAAAGACTCATATCTGGCAGTTTCAGTCATTTCTTTCAGGTTGACATTATAGCGAGACAGATACTGGATTTTTGAGGCTGATACAGAGAGTTTAAAAATTCTGATACCACTATATTGGCTAATTCAAAAATAATTTTCTTTAAATTTAAAAGAATTATAACCAAAACATGAGAGCAAGACTTTTTACAGCTGAAAAATAAACTTGTCAGTGCTTTCTGATGGACAAACTATGTAATGTCTTTGTTTCTAAACAAAGACATATGGGCTCTAGTTGACATGAACCCACATGTGAAGAAAGGTGTTTGTCTCTGTACCTACTGTAAAATGATGGAAAACCTCCATTCTGTCCATAAAACAAGGCACTGGTATGTTATGGTCCTATAAGATACAACGATAAAAACCAAAATTTAAATAAATTCTTATTAAAATTCCAATCAAAGTTAACTGCCTAATTGGGCATAACCAGAGTGTATTATTTTGATATCATAAGTGAATACAGATAAAGGAAAATTTCTCATTATGAAGACTGCAGAAGCAATGTTTCAAAGTTTATGACTAACTTCACTGAAACTTTAGTCAATTTTTTTTTCATAGGTCATTTGTCCGGGATAATGCAAAAACCATTGTAACAGGTTACAATAACATGATACAGATGTGTTGCATATAGGATTTCTAGCCAAGGCTAATCTGCGACCCCTGTCTCTGCTTAGACTTTTCTACTTAAAAAAGGTCATGACATATCATCATTACCAAAAGTACATTAGTTAAATTGAGTTTCATTCATTATGTTTGTAATGAATGAAACTCTTAAGACTTTTCTTTGTTCGAGCTGATATTTATCTGCTGTCCTTCAGTAAGTTTGTTCCTGACATTTATTCAGCTGTTTCTCTGCTGTGGAACCGGATAAATGATAAGAGATGTTATTTTATCTCTGAATTTATGTCATATTCATAACATAACCTTTTCGATAATCTCTCCATGCTATGACACTGGTAATATTAATTGATAATAACAACAACGAACAACAACAGCTGCTTTGTCTCCTGTATTTGTGACTGACAGTAAACCACTGTAGCTTTATTGTCTGTGATGTAGTCAGACTGATAAACTGATTCAAATAAACAAACCCACACCAGGCTCTGCCAGATTAACAGTAGACAGCTTTGTAGACAAGTGTGATTTATAAATAACTTGTGTGGGAATTCTGGACCTTGTTGTCTGAGCTGTGAGAAACTGATCTGGAATCTTTCAAGACTGACACAAGACAGAAAAGATAGTTTGTTTTTCCTGTTTTGGAATACACGTTCACACTGAGATTTAACTAAATTATTGACCTTTTACACTGAAATGTGTTATTTTCATCTCATCTCTCTCATGCTTATACCCTACCCCCTAATCTTGTCTGTCTCCTGTCTGATAACAGACATCCAGAATTCAGACAGAAGTCCAGATTTCTTTAGTTCTGTCTTTCTCTGTCTGAAATCAGTGCACTTCTGGTTTATGCGGCTGCTGAAAAACTATGAGGCAGGATGTGGAGCTGCAGGACTGATTGATATGTTATATATGTTATATTTTTACTTGGTAAAAGCAGAGTCACAGACAGCAGGATGAAATAGCTACAGCTGCAGCTACGGAAACAGCCGATACGTGCTCAGCCTTCTCATCATGACCTCTGACCCTCAGCAGTGGTCTTCACTCAGGCCTCTAATCCTGCAGGTCTGATGGCTCCAGGATGAGGATGAGGATCACACACTGGATGAGTACATAGTTTCAGTTCAGTATCATGCTTTTTCCACACCTGATCTGTACTGATGAGTGTCAGTAATCTCACTGGGTTGTACATATTTTCTTTACAGTCAGCAGAGACTGAGCCTGATCTGAACTGAAAGGTTCTCTGTGATCACAGCGATGGATACGTCTATAATTCTGTGACATCATCAGGAGATCTGGATCAACAGACCCGATGCTGCTTGTCAAGTAAATATGCACTTGTGTTTATTTCATAGTGCAAAGTTGTTTTTAGTTAAGTAATATTTATTTTGCTTCCCTGTTTTTTTTATTTAGCCCTGTAAAAGCTCCTGTGTCTCCTTGAACTGGTCTCATCTTACATACATCCCTCCTCTGGTCAGACTGCAGCCGCAGCTCTGACAGGACCACAACCAGCCAGACTTTTTGTTTGCCATGTCTGCATTAACTTTGTGTATTCATCAACATCATTAACAAGTGCATAAGACAGTCATATTGGCTGTGTTATGTATGATTTGATCAAATGTATTGAATTATATATAAATATATAATAAATGTCTTGAATCTATCTATTGTCTGCCTTGATTAGTTGTGTGAATAACATGCAGTGATCTTCACACAGACTATATAATGTTTATCAAAAATGACAAAGTTAAGAAAATGTGTGTATGAAAAGAAGAGAACCTAATAATATTCAATTATAAAGATTGTCAATCTCAATGAAGCTTTCCAGGTCAAATAAGGGTTAAGTAAAAATAAATTAAAAGCAATAACAATAATGTATTTAAACAGTAAATGCCATAACTGTTGGTCAGACTGCCTTTTATTCAAGTTAGAGCAGTCCTCTACATTTTACAGAACATAATTTTACTGTGTGAGTGTTTGAAACATTGGAAATGGTCTGAAAAAGAGTAATTTGGACAATTTTTTTTATTAATTTAGTTATCAAAGTTATATTTACACAAAACGCATCAATAAAAGTAAATAATAAATCAGACTGATCGACTCATCTGAGTTCGACTGATCGAGCCTGTTTGCAGAGTCGCGGGAAATTGGAAGTAAATCGATCCCCGTCTGATCGAACATCAAAATGAAATTTACATGGACACCCCAGCAGAGTCACTGTAAGTCTGCCATTAACATTAACTCTATTAAATCACAGCTAAGCATTTCAGCGGAATAGATTCGTTAGTGTGTAAACAACTTAAACTTTTGTTGTTTACTCTTGACGTTAATGTTTCTGTGCTAAAAGTTTACCGAGTAGTTAGAACTGTAACTTACCGTTAGCTTTCTAATTAATGTTATTTCACACGTTGAGTCAAAATACACGTAGGTTACGTTGCTTTGTACCTCAGAAAACCACCTTAATGTAGCTGTGCTGCTTTACAAATAACTTTAGTCGTGTGTGTGCTGGATGTTAGGGGCGAGTGAGCAGGATGGAGGACAATACTCTGCACTGTGAGGAGCAGCTGAAGACAACACTGCACTGTGACGACAAGGAGAAGGTAATGTTACATTTGTCTGCATGAACATTTAGCTCATTTATCACCTCAGACTGCTGCTGACCTGTTAAACATTTTCCCCACTCAGCTGCGCAGGAAGTTGGCTCTGTTACAAAGGGAATATCTCAGGACAGCTCAGAAACTACAGGTAACACAGTTACACTCCTTCAAGCTGCTTCTAAAAGCCCAGTTAAGAAACTGTCTGTCTATCACAAACACACACACACACACGTTGATCTGCTTGCAGCGTGCTGAGCGTTTGGATGCAGTGCGGAAACATGTGAGGAGCAGGATCACACAACAGAACAACCAGGACCAGAGAGACCCAGAAGTGACATCTGACCCCTATCCCAACCCGTCGACATCTTCAGCCACACTGGTCACTCGCAATGGGACAGCTCCAGGTGTACCTCAGCGCAAGGAGAACACTGGAGGTGAGTCTATCTTAACCAGTAGTTAACCAGTTAAACTACACTGTCCCAACCCATCGACATTGTTGCTAACATTAGACGCTCTCAGTTGGGAGAGCTCCAGGTGTACCTCAGTGCCAGGAGAACACTGGACGTGAGTCTATCTTAATCAGTAGTTAACCAGTCAAACAACACCATCCAAACCCATCGACATCTTCACCGACACTGGACGCTCTCAGTTGGGAGAGCTCCAGGTGTACCTCAGTACCAGGAAAACATTGGACATGAGTCCATCTTAATATAAAGGTACAGGTAGATAACATCTTATACAGAATACACAGTACATATCTGCAGTTATAATTCGGATTCAATTGAAGTGTAGGTGTAGATATACAGTATGTAGGTAGTGACCTATAAAAAAAAAAGGAGGTAGCAGGGAAGGTGAAAGGGAAGAAAGACAAAAAGGACTTTGTTTATGAAGATTTACTTAAGTGTAATCTCTTGTCATGTTGCCTGATTTCTTCAGGAAAATAACATTTATTATTGAATGTAAATGTGTACAATAATACAGTAAGTTATAAGGTATAGGTAGTTATAAAGTGTTATTTATTGTGTCACGCACATACAATTATATAAGACACCAAAAGAAAAAAAAAAATTGCAATGGTGAAACATTAGTCGGACATGAATCTAACTTCTTACACAAAACATTATGTAGCAAAAGTCTTTGGCAGTTGTCAACACTTCTATCACAAAAAATAGCCCTTAAATCATCATATAATGAACAATAAAACATGAAATGGACTCTCACTTAAATTACATAACAAACAAAGTATCTTCTCTTCAGTGAGACCACCAAGCCTGTTTCTATAGTTAATTGTAATGTACCTGAATGTTTGTCTGACTGTCCACTCAAAGATCTTTGATTTATAGTTAAATTCTGCTTCATATAAGACTCTACACTGTAGTTGTTTTTCATGAGACAGTATGTTTGTAATTTATATTTGTACCAAACATTAACAGGCCATCTTTCCTTATACATGGAGAACAATTTGTGCTGAGCATCATGAATATCACACTGTAACCTGCTTTGAACAGGTCACAGATCACTCACTTACTATTCCAGGAATTTACATATATGAGTGTATATGTAATATGTATGTATATGTGTTTCATCAGGGCCAGCAGACTCTGATGGCTCCAGGATCAGGTTCCTGCTCCCCACCGATGTCACTTGCCCGTTGACCCCAGACTCAGGCCATGACGCAGCCAGATGTCACAGACCCAATCCCGCCCTGCGCCTCAGGTCACGAAGCAGCCGCCTGCGCTGGGAAAGGAGGAGCGCCGAAGCCGGCAGGAGCGCAGACAACAGCGAGGAAGGACAGGAGCAGAGCGAGAGGATGGAGGGTGGAACAGAGAGAGACGAGGAGACGGTTAAATCGGAGGGAACGGAGGTTGTGAATGAAAGTGAAGAGCTATTTTCTCCTTCAGAATCTGAGTCTCCCTCTCTGCTGCTGTCACACTGGAACACACAAGGACACTCTGAAACGGGTGAGATGCAAGAAGGTGAAGGGAAAAGGGAGTTGAGAGATGAAGGGAATGAACTCTCGAGCCCTGCTATACACACTAAAGGAGGGAGACAAGATTTCACACAAGATCGAGGGAAAGAGGAGACAAATGGAGGAGAGGAGGATGAGAACAGGAGAGTACAGAGAGATGGTAGGCCGTCTGGAGAGAACAGTAATAATGATACTGAACAACACGCAGGAGAGAAAACAGACAGTGAACAAACTCATGACGTGGAAGTAAAGGAAGAAAAACGTGGGATGGGAGGAGATGAAAAGGGTGTGGGCCTCCTGGACTCTTGTACACTAGTGGAAGGACTACTTTTCCCAGTGGAATACTATATCCGAACCACAAGACGTATGACATCTTCACAGAGCCAGCCCGACATCCAGGCCATCAACCTCTCCCAGTTTATCACGGGACGACGTCGCAGGAGCCGGGGACGTGGCGGACAGACACGCAACGGTGAGCGTTCAGATCAACGCGCAGATTTGCAGTCGCAGGCCGCCGACACGTCCGCTGAGCTCAGTCAGACCTCCAGTGAGATATCGGATCAGATCTCGGTTGGTGAGACCAACACGGATGCCTTTTCATCCCCTACTGCCCGCACTGCTCGTCCAGGGAGAGGCAGGGGGAGGAGGAGGGGGAGAGGAAGGGGCAGAGGGAGACCTCAGACCCCACGATGCTCTCTTAGTTTAGACACCCATCATCCAGGCCTTGAACAAACCTCAGATGATCCTCAACCCACCAGCACTCCACTCTCCTCCGACCTTTCTCTCCATGGAGCTGATAGAGAAAAGCTTTGCCTCAATCCAGAAGAAACTGTTCCGGTGCCAGAAGACGCCCAGAATGCATCCACCCACAGCGCAGCTACACAGCCTTCCTCTCAGGTTAACGGAGCTCAGTCCGGCCCTGCGTCTGGACAGCAGGGGAAGGTCTATCCCATCTTTCTCAAGAGCAGCGACAAGACTAACAGATCCACACAGAGGAACACAAGTAAGACTTGTATAGAGAATATATACGTATGTTTGTGTGTGTGTGTGTGTGTGTGTGTGTCAATGACAGAGACAGATCTTTTGGTTATTTTCTCAATTAATCAATTAGTCATTTGGTGTATAAAATGTCAGAAAATGGTGAAAAATGTTGATCACTGTCCCCCAGAAGCTGAGATGACATCTTCAAATGTCTTCTTTCATCCCGACCAACAGCCCACAACCCAAAGATATTCAGTTTACTGTCATGGAAGACTGAAGAAACCAGAAAATATTCACATTTGAGAAGCTGGAATAAGAGAATTCAAAGAAATTCAAAATGATTAATTATGTATAAAAATAGCTCATGACTGTGTGCTGTTGAAGTCTGTTGTAGTCTGTAACAAAAATGAGAAACACATGAAAGAACCAAACTGTTGCACATGTTCTTTCATCGCGGTCAACACAGAGATCACACTTTGATGCTCTCAGCTCATGAAACAAACAGCATCTGCATGCCCACACCTGTCAGACATGGAGCAACACTCAGGAAATGAATCACAGATTAGTTTTTTTTTTAAAAAACGGCTCTTGCTCATTTTAATAAAGGAATATGTCGACTAGACCTGTAATGATTTCTCTGCATCCTGTTCAGTTTGAAGATTTGCTTCTTTTCTATGTTTTCTATCATATTAAACTGAAAATCTTCCTGGTTTTGACTGTTGATTGAACAAAAAAGACATGAGGTTTGGAGACTGGGATGGACATCTTTCACTATTTTTTTGACATCTTATCAACCAAAGAATTAATAAATTACTCAAGTAAACAATCAGCATATTAATTGATAATGAAAACTATCATTAGTTGCAGCCCTAATGTCATCCAATGTCACAGTATTTCTCTTTCATGTGTTTCAATATTTTTTGACAAATAATGATTAAATTCATTACTGGTATTATTGATAATAATTAAAAAATAAATCCAGCCTGATTATGTAAGTTGGGTCGCGCCTGATATACAGCGAGTGAAACACACAGTAAGGAGCATGTTGATGAAGGAGTGCCTTTTTCATTTTTTTTAAAATCATGTCACATTTCTTTTTTTAAATGTGTCCTGCAGGTGCAGAGAGCTGGCGATCTCTCCTCTTGCCCTCCTCTCCAGCCGCACAAACGTCTCCGCTTCCTCTCCCGTCTTTATTCCCCGGCCCGCTGGTCAACGACCTGGCGAACTTCGACATGCATCAAGATTTCCATCTCCCCGATGACCAGTTTGCTTCCCTGAAACTTCACAAACTTCGCCGAGTCGCTGTGGAATCAGGAGTAGAACATTTCTCATCGCCGTCTCATAACACGCGTGGCAGCAACCGGCGCTTTGACACCCACTACGGTAGCGACTCAGCAACGCCTCTACCGCTCCCGCTCAGCCTCACACCCACAGTCAACAAATCACCCCGTCCCTATAAAGACAAAGAGGCACGGCCCGTTGACCTCCAGAACAATCTCACAGATAAACTGACAAGCCCGTCCTTAGCTGATGAGTCGTTTGATACGACAGAAACCCCCGGAGAGCAGCAGACTGACAACCTTAATACAGAGTGCCAGAGTGACACAAACTCAACAGAATCAGCTGTTAACTATGTAGATAAATATACAGAGCAAGACCCTGTGACTCTGAACACTCACAGTAAGAGCGGTGTCTCAGCCGGCGACACACACAGACCTGTGGACCACCCTGTCAAATCTCAGACCTCTATGAACTTCGCAGACAAACTTGCAGGCAAAGAGAGCGATAAACCTAAAATTAAACAACCAGCATCAGAAGAACAAACAGATTGTTCTGGTCTGGTCCATCCTTTGGAGGATCAGAGGCCTACAAACCACCAAAAAGAAGATAAAGCTTTCAACGAGACTCTTCCCTTCTCTGATCACCCTCCACAGGAATCCCCTGAGGGCGCTTCTAACAACTGCTCCGCTGCACAGGCATGCAGCAATACTGAAGAGTCTCCTGTGAAACTGCCGAAATCTTGCGTCAAAGATTCAAAGGAACCTTCTGAACCTGCAACAAATCTTCTAACAGACAGATTAGTGGAAAATAAAAATCAGGAGAAGCTTTTACCGCAGCACAGCGTCCACTCTCAGCTCTTACTAAGCCCCCCTCCGGCCTCAGCACCCTGCCCCCTCATAACCCCACACCTGCCCTCATCCGCTCTCCTCTCCAGCCCCACGCTACCGTCCCTAGGATTCACCCCGCACCCCGTCGTCGCCGCCCTCCCACTCACCTCCTCTCCCTCCGCCCCTTCTCTCACCCTGCCTCCCCCTCACAGCCCGTCCACCCAGGCCCTCTCCCCTCCAGCTCTCTCTCCCTGTGCATCCCTCACTTCCCTACCTCCCGTCTCGCCCTTCGCTCAGATCCGAGCCCTCTCAGAGATTCCAGCTACAGATGATCGGTTCCAGACCGCCTCCAACATCCAGGTGCAGGGCACGGGTGGGCAGGTGGGGGCAAGAACAGAGGAAACAGCAGATGAACGCATGAGTTGCACACAGTTATTAAAGGTAAAAAAAAAGGATGTTTCATGTGTTGTGCAAGAATTTAGGTGTGTATCTGCAGTATCCATAGAGATTACTATGTGTGTGTGTGTGTGTGTGCGTGTGTGTGCGTGTGTGTGTGTGTGCAGGCCCCAGCAGGAGGCTGTCTGGTGGACGCGTGCTGTCTGCTCGGATCCTCAGGCAGTTTGTTTGTAGCAGCAGCAGGAAAGTGGGCCGTGTGTTTGTGGAGTCAGACTTCAGCATCCGAATGGTGCCTAACACACACATGGACCTTCAATGAGGTGAGTGTTTTGTGTGTGTGTGTGTGTGTGTGTGTGTGTGTGTGTGTGTGTGTGTGTGTGTGTGTGTCCACATGCGTGCCTTCATATCAAGAGTAGCAATACACCAATAAAAGGCAAGAGAGCAGAAGACTGCTGTTAGGCAAACATGGACGTAAACAATGTAGGTTTCAAATTCTTCCAAAAAATTGTCTGTAAATGTATTATGGTTAAGGAAAAGCATTCAGCATCTTTATGAGGATACACATGGTATCTTTGGTGAGAAAGAGAATTTAAAAGTGAGTTAACCAAAAAACTACACAGCGTACCTCGTTAAACAGAAATTAATGCTGAAACAATGACAAAATGTGTCAATTTGACATAAAACAGTTTGGAAAACCTTGGCCTCTGGGAACTTGTGAGGGACATTTTTCACTATATTTCGATAGATTCAGTGAACAATTGATTAATCAAAAAAATAATCTATTAATCTATGAATATGTATTAGTAATGGAAATCATTAGTTGCAGCTCTAACAGAACTACAATTAAAACTGAGACATTTAGTGGTATGTACGTTTAAAATTAAAAAAAACCCCTCTTGGACAGGACATGACTCTTGATGGACACTTTGGGGACACTATGGTCCCTTTAATTCAGTCATACATATGAAAATGTTTCATTTTTGTGTTTGCTTACAGCCGGTGATCAATGTGTTTCCTGTCCCGGATGCTGCCGGACTGATGTGTGTGACTCTGGGTCAGCTGGAGATCAGAGAAGTGAGGTGAATACAACACCGTCAACCGGTGATATTTAAACATTTGAGCTGTATTTGTGAATAGCCTGGAGCTAGACCAGAGAGATTTTTCAACGAGCATCTCCGAATTTGTTTTAGTCTAGCACCGAGACGAATTATGCCTGAGGAAACCAGCTGTTGAAGTTTGTAAAGCTTTGGTGTTTTCAGCAGTTAAACGTATCCGTGTTCGTGTGCGCAGGATGCTGTCGTGCTCCAGCCTCTCACATGTGCTGCTGTGCGAGGGCGTCATCCAGGCTGTTGTGGCTGTTCCCGGGTCCAGAGTGGTCAGCTCCTCCTACTCAGCGTGTGGTTCCACGCTGCAGGTGTTCACACTATCAGACAGCAACAGGTAACTCAGCAACATCGGTGTTGTATTTATTCTTTCTCAGCTGTTTTCTCAGCGCGCTGGTATCTCGGTGCGTCATCTCTCTCTTTCTCTCCGTCAGCACACAGAGCTCTCAGCCTCTCGCGTCTCCTGGTGTTTGTGTCGGGGCCATCGCTCCAGTGGACGGACTTTCAGATGCTCTGATCGGCACTGATGAGGGCGGATGCCTCTTTGTTTGGTGAGAAAGATTGGAGCAGTGAGAGGAAGGTTCAATATAAATACTGATAGTCACTCCAGAAGAAAGGGTCCGTGCATTGAATGTTGACTCTGGTCCTTCCTGTTTGGAGTTTTCCTCTGTTTGCTTTGCTTACGCGGCATGTACAACAGACTAGTGCCCACTTGTGGCCCTTTAGACCAGTACGCTGCCTTTATGTGACAGTTCACAGTGTAGATACAGACAGGACTCATGAGGAGAAAGAGAGGAGATATAACACGAAACAAAGGTCTCTGGAAAACATGTCTGAAGCTGCCTCTATACTTCTTCAGAAGTGCTTGTTGGATGGTCTTATAGCTTCAGAAACCTCTTCCCCTCTGCACGTTTCCAACATCAGCTTATCTGACCGTTTCTGTAACTTTGTGAAACAGACAATCCGACCTTCACACTCACTTCATGCTGTGATTGGCCAGCTGCGCAGATGTGAGGAAAGAGCCAGGGTTTCATCTGCTCTTTCCAGCCATTTTGAACAACTATAAACACTTTTGATTTCCGACATGTTTGGATAAAACATTGTACAAACTAGTTCTGATTGAGTATAAACCGACTTTTAGATCACTAAGCTACCAGGACGCCTGTCAGGAGCAACTCTAAAACATAAAGTTTTTATTTAATTTAGGCAAAAGTTTTAGATTTAGTGATAAGATGCAAGTCACACAATTAACAAACGTGATCTTTTTAATCTTTTGTTCTTTCTGTGTGTTCTGAGAAGGAGCGCTGACGAAAGATTCATCTTTTAGCTGATCATGAAACTCATTAAACACCATCCTTGGCTTTGTTGAACGTATCACTGTAAGCACTCCGTTCCTCTTTGAGAGAAAGAAGCTGTATAAATGTTCACTGTACATTTACACATGAATATACAGTATTCAGCAAAGAAGCCACAAGGGGGCACTAGACCGACACTAGACCTCAGATCATCATCAGGAAAATTTTGCAGGATTCTTTATTTTCTCTAGTCAAGATTTTTTTTTAACTCTTATGTGTGTTACAGGAATTTAAAGACTGGACAACTGCTGCGGAGAATCGTCCTCGGAGACGGTTTATCACACACGGCCTGTCTCAGAGGATACTCCTACTGTGTGAGTCTAAGTCTAAGTGTCTCACTCTTGAGATGATTTTAATGCAGTCTTCATTTATGCGTGTTTGTTTGTGCACACGCTCTTTCACAGGGAGTGTTATTAGTCCTGCTGCAGCATCACTTTCTCAGCTCCCTGGAGGAAGAAGAAAAAGAGGCCAAAGCAAAAGATCAAAGGTTTTTGAAGGAGGAGGAGAAGGAAGAAGAGAGGAAGAAGACAGCGCTGTTCTCCTTGGTCGCCGTTAACCCTCTGAGCGGAAAATCTGCTCTGGCTACCCGGCTGTATCCGCCCAAAGCCTGGTCCGGCAGGTGAGACGACGACCGACGACAGATGAAGCGCGTGTTCCTGTGCGTTAATGTAACCTAACAGTCCCATCTGCCTCTGTGTCCTGCAGGCTGTGCGAGGCCGACGTTAACAGTTCCAGCGTGGTGGGCCTGAGTCAGAGCGGCTGCGTGTGCGTGTGGGAGCTCGGGCGCCGGGGGGATTCGAGGATGGTCTGGGCTCCCGAGAGCGAAGGCTGGCAGCTGGCTCGATGGGGATGCGGGGACACGCTGATGACCGGCCATCACAACGGAGACGTCACGCTACACTTGTGCAGAAGGAGTCAGACTTCACAGACAGTGTAGTCTCTCAAATTACTTTCTGTCACTGTTTGACTGTTTACAGGAAGAGTTTAACTGAGCATCAGCTGACAGACGCCTTTAAAATACTACAACATCACACTCGGTCATTGCACTTATACAGTTTTAAGTTAAATTTCTGTCTTCAGTTAGTCGGCACTACTCCTACAGCTAAGATATGGGAGTTATTGTTCTGTAGACTGAACATATCCTATAAGTCAGTGTTGCGCTGTTTTCCTCCAACATTTAGAGATGATGTGACTGATGTTTTTAGAGCACTAGTGTAACAAACCGGGTGTCGACTGTATGTGAGATTTCCACTTTTTTAGACTACTGTAACCCCAGACTGAAAACCAAATTTGTATTTTTTTACTGCTGCTGCTGCTATTTCAACTGTTCTTTATTGTGCTTACTTGAAAACAAATTGTTATATTTAAAGAAAAAAAAAAGTTTGTTTTTATAATTTACATTAAACATTTGTGAATTCACTTTTATTTTTTGTGTATTTTCACACTTCTAAGGTTTACTAAAACCATTATGTCAGTTATATTTTTACACACTTGAACAAAATAAGAGGTAGTGTGTGTGTAAATGCATTCATGTAGGTTTGGTGTGTCGGGTTTTCTACCACACACGCTGTAGGTCTGCAAAACTCTGGTTTGTGAGCAGTTAAGTGTAATTATCACACATAGTTTCATCAAAGGAAACAACTGTTCATCCTGCCAACATTTCCTTTAGCGAGGAAACAAACACCTGATTCACACCTGTTTTAAGCCAAACAAACATCTGCTGAATACAGATACTGTGGATGTTTTTCAGAACTCCACACAGTCGGTGTAGCAGTCTGTGGAAAAACATAACTCTTCATTTAGCTGCATCTACAATCAAGTGGACCACAGCTGGTTCCCCAGTTGATCCTGCAATTCAGTTTCAACATATTGAAGCATTTTTTATTTATTTCTGTAACAAAGCTGTAAAGTTCTATAGGTGAGAGTTGACGTTCTTGTTTTGTAGTTAGATGTTTTATGCAAAAAAAATCAAAGCTATTTCAAAGACAGATGATAAATATTGTAATTTCACCTGATTCTGGATGTCAAGAATTAAAAATTAAGAGTCAGATATTTTTTCCAAGCTGCATGTTGGCAAAGAGAAGTGTGTCAAGAGGTTTGAAGAAGTAAACAAGTTTTGACCAAAAAAAAAAAAAAAAAGAGTTGTAATGGCTGTGTGTGTCCGGTAGGTGGCGCCAAAAGATTACAATTTTCTGAGATTTGGCATCTTTCAAAAGTTTAAATTGCTTCCAGCTGATGTTGTTAGAGACACAGCTTGGAAAGGCAAATTAATCCATAATTGTTACTTTCTACTAAGAAATTACCACGTACTAAACACAGTTTAGTAAACTACCATCCATGACTCCTCATTATGAGTTTGAGATTGCTGATCTAGTTTCCAAATAGTAACCTGCCATGAACCTGACACCTCTGCAGTTTGTAAGACACAAATCCTGAAGGATTTTCCTGCAAAATCCCTGCTTTACCTGTATTTACTCACTGAAGCAGGTGGATTCATCCAAATTACAGCTACAAAACTGGTATATATGCAGATATTTGTTTTACTAGCACATGTCAAAACATATCTGCATTCGATAGACAAAGTGTTTTTTTATTTGAGTCAAGCAAACCTTTTCTTTCTGCTACAAAAGTTGATGCACACTGAAGGACATCTGCAGGCAAACAGAAGAAGAATAAATTGGGGTCTTTGGTGTTCTGAGTCAGAGTCAGAATGCAAACAGGCATTAAAACCACAATGATTTTGTCTTGATCAGAGAATCTTTATTTAAACTTGGGTAAAATCTTTACAACCTGTATGGGTACTCAGCAGTATGTACAAGTTTGTACATCTTGTTGAAAGAGACAAGACACCTAAAACACTTATAAAAAGAGTAAAAAGTAAACTAGAGAAAAGAATGTACATGATGAAGACATATTAACATGGTCCATTTCTCTACACACACACATACAACCAAATAAAACAGACGAAACAGACAAACTAGAGAACCAGACCAGAAAAGCTTTTTTCCACACAGCCAGACTGAGCCTCAATCCCCCACAACACATTTGTCCACTAGGCTTTAGGTTTAAATGCATGACTGACAGGAATAAATGCAAACAAACCATTAGCACAGAGGGTAAGGGAGGCATACTGAACATGCATCTTTCCCTCCTTGACTTATTTCACTGTACGGGGTCAACTCGCCTGCTGCGCTGCCGGCGATGCGGCCGGCTACGATTGCATCAGCAGGAACGTGTTTGTCAAGAGCAATCGTCACCAAGGAAAGTTAAGATAGTGAGTTTCTATTAACAGCAGGAACAACGATAAAAATCGGTGGGTGAAACACGGCGCTGAGAGACTGAAATTCAACATTCATGTACAAAATATATAGATAGAGAGATAAATTTTCATAGTACATGTCAAAGCCTCAAAAGATGACCCTTCAATAAAACACAGGAAAAATCCTGTCCCTGTTAGGAGGCTGGCAGACCGGAAGGAGTGGTCGGTGATTAAAAGACTGTGGTGAAAAAAAAAGTGGTCTAATGTGCGGCGGGGGAAGGCTTGCTGTCCAGCAGTTTCTCCACCATGAGCTTGGCGTAGCGAATGCGGCTGGCCAGCTCCTTACTGCAGCCGAACTCCTCCAGAAGAGACAACTTGTACGTGCGGAAGTCTCGCTTCTCGTCGATGTAGGTCACCGCAGCCATCAGTGGGCACAGGATCAGCTTGGTGTGGTCCTGATAGAGAGGGGTTGATGAAAAATGTGGGTTAAGGATTTGTGCACAAGGCAAAAGAAACTGACATTAGGTGAAGTAAAAGGTAAGCGAAGACGCCACTGGGAGAAGATGTGTCTAACCTGGAAGAAGTTGATTTGAACGGTGCCGTTGGTGAGGTGCAGGACGATGGCGCTCTTTGTTCTGAACCAGAGGGAGAGGTAGGGCAGCCGCGCCAGCTCGTCTCCTTCCCGCCGTGCCATGTTGGCGCCGGCCTTCAGCAGGTGCTCGCTCATGTAATTGCGGAAGTATTTCAGCAGCGTTATCTACAAGGGGAGAGAGAGAGAGAGAACAAATGTGAGAACTACAAGTGAGAAGTGATCTCAAAGAAAAAGCAAGGACAAGTCCTAAAAAATTAAATCAAAGGCTCACAATCATCTTTGCAGAAATAAGTGTCGGCTACCAACCTTCTTGTTGAGTGTCGTGGGGTAAGAGCGCACGCTGAGGTAGGATTCAGCTGCTGCCTTGTCGATGTACTGCAGACTGTCTCCGTCGGCGTACATTATCATACGCGTGTAGTCGTTGAACAGCACGCCCACGCTGTTGTCACAGAGCTGGTAGCCTGAAATACACATTTGACAACTTTTCTAAATATAAAATATGCAACAGCAACTGCATAACGGCACAAATCTCTCTCTCTTTATGAATGAAATAGAAAGGATGTGGAAGCATCGAATTCTTACCTAATCCATATTTGTCAGAGTAGTCTACCCATTTGCTGATCCAGAAGATGGGGATACATGCAGGATCCTCTGCCTCTTCTGGAAATACAAAATAGAACAAAATTGTATGCAGTGTATTAAGGGGGAAAAAATACACAAAAGCACTACAATTCACTCTACAAAAACACTGAAATTCTTTGTCAACACAACTGAAAAGTCTGCACTCACCTTGGCGTATGATGGCCTTCTCAGAGGGTTTGGCAGCAATGATGGTGTTGAGCTGCTGAAGCATGTCTTTCAGGTGGTTTTCTGCAGGCTCAGGCTCCCTGCACAGAGGAATACACACAACATTTATTATCTACAGTCCGTAACAAATATAAATCTTCTGATGAGCATTGAAACACTTAATCCCAAAACATCTGGTCAGTTAAATAATTCAGTGAGAGAACATTTTTGGCTGAGGTTTCACCAACATCTCTCACCTTTGCCCAGGCTCGTCCTTCACGTCCACCTTCTCTGTCTCTGCTAGAAAACACAACAAAAAGTCATTAACACCCTTACGTGGACCACAAAATGTCAACTCTGATCTGTAATTATCCACCCAAACCAAATACTTGATGGTTATTTTAATAATCTGCAGACTAAACTAAAGGATCATTACCCTTGTTGTTAATAGCAGTCAGCGGGCGTCTCTGGCTGAGCTCCACGGCTGAAGAGGGGGCGATGGAGAACCTCGGAGGCACTGTGAGGCAGGTAGTGGGCAGACGTAAGGGGATGTAGCCAGTTGTGAAGAACTCGTCCGTGTGCAGCTCGGCGATGGTGGGCCTCTGAGTGGGATCAGCGTGCAACATCCGCTTGATGAGAGAGGACGCTGCCGGGTTGATGTGCTGCAGGGAGAAGTTGTGAATTCAGAAAAAAAGGGGATGGAAGAGATTGTGAGAGGCAGGAATTCATCAGATGTGGAGAAAAAAAAAGTGAAAAAAAAAGTTTTGAGGGAGTTATTGTGTGCTATGTTATTCCAGCTTACCCAAGGGATGGTGTAGTTGTTTTTCTTGATGCGGTTGTAGGTCTCCTTCAGACAGGAGGTCTCGAATGGGGGTTTACCCACCAACAAAGTGTACCTGAGAGAGTAGAGACAAGGCAGAGATTGAACGGACCAGGCTGGATCGTGTGGAAATGTGTCATTCTAAAATAAAGCGTATTCCCAGGTGTGTTTGTGTGTTCAAACTTACAATATACACCCGAGGGACCAGACGTCCACTTCATAGCTGTGGCCTTTCTTGCAAAGTACTTCAGGTGCAATGTAGTTGGGTGTTCCACACAAGGTCTTCTTCCTCTCGCCATCAAACTCGATCTTAGTGGCCAAACCAAAGTCCCCTAGAGGAGAAAAAAGGGAACTTTTTGTAAAAACAGCTGACTTAACATGTCTATTAGTTTTAGAGGAAATTCCAGCACACATTAAAGCTCTTAAATGTTCTGTTTTTACAAATGAAAACTGTTAGTTTCATATTCTAGGGACAAAGATGACAAGTACACTTCCTCTTACAAGGAAACCAGGTATACAAATGATCAGGGTTGAATGAAATGGTACTAGAAAACTCCCAGTGTAGATGCACCATCACACCAGTGCAGTGTTTGGTCATCGGATCCAGGAAGTCTGAGTTTATGACAGATTCCTGATGTGAGGGCTGGGCTGTGTCCTATCCGTTATCACTGGACAAACAGGTTTGCCTCCGGTGTTTATTACTAATTTCTCAGGTATTGCAAGATAACCAAAGTCATCATTTGCGATCTAACAGCTCAAATTACCTATCTTGACGTCCATGTCATCATTGAGGAAGATGTTGCCCAGTTTCAGATCTCTGTGGATAACCCTGTTGTTGTGCAAGTACTGGATACCCTTGAGCAGCTGCATCATGTAATATCGAGCCTCGGGCTCAGTCACAGCCTTACGACGCTTGTGCAGCTCCAGCAAGGACTGAATAAGAATAAAAAAAGGAAGTGACTGGATTAGTAGGCATTTCATCAAGGAAACGACAACTATTATAAACACTCAAGACCAAACTTGTAGCGTATTTTCTTGTGTTTACTATTATAATCATGCCACCTTGATACAGAAAGAGATTTAAAATGGATTAATTATTAAAAAACAAAAACGTCAGTGAATAGATTGTCAATGAATCCAAAGCAAATGTAAAAATAGATAAAAAAGTAAGAATCGGTAAATGATTTCTGCTTGTAATGAATAGTTTAACGTTACATTTGTGAGGATTTTCTCACAGTTTAAGCAGCAGCCACCACTGACACTGACAGGACAACGGGCGAGACCGCCGTGTTAACCGTTGGCCGTGAGCAGTGAGTTCACTAATGTTTTCCATGCACACTCACCCTTCTCCTGCAGATCTCCAGGACAACAAAGACAAAGTCCTCATCTTCGAAAAAACCGTGGAAGCCCACGACATTTGGGTGGTTTAGACTCTTGTGAATGGCGATTTCGGAGGTCATTTTCTCCCTCTGGTGTTGCTTCAGGATCAGGGATTTGGGCACGATTTTTCCGGCGAAAACCTGCTTCGTCTCCACATCTGTGATTTCGTAGCATTTGGCGAAACCACCTTTTCCGAGGAACCTTCCCCTCGTGTATCTTCTCATGGTGCGTGGGTCAACCAGGACATCTGGGATTTCTTTGAGAGGAGCCGATTTTGGGTCGACATGTGCCGACGGGTTCGCCGGCTTTGCAATACCCGCACTCATTTCGGATTAAAGTGCTCGTCGACGTCTTTAAAAGAAACGTTTTAAAAATTCTTCAGCAGGCCAGGTATCGATGGTAGCTGGAAGGGTCAAACTATTGTTAACCCGACCCTCAACCGACGTTAGCTCAGCTCTGGACGCTCGTTTGCTCGTCAGGTTGCAAACACGTATGAATTCAAATCAAAACTAACGTTAACCACCTTTGAACGCGAACGTTATTCAAACCTTTGGTTTTACGACAAAAAATATAGTGCATGCGAATCTCAAGATTTAAAAAAAACTGAAGTTGACATCAAATTAGTCGGCAAACCTGTCCCCCGGTGGCTGCTGCGTTTCCCTGTCCTGCCTTTTAACAACAGTCTCTGCTACAAGTTTAAAATGCTGCCTCGGTCGTTACGGCGCTCTCTGATTGGTCCGCTTGATTTGAATTCTAAAGCGGTGCAGCAAAGCATCTTGGGAAAAACGGTGCAAAAACAGCCAATCGCTGACCGAGAAAGTCACGTTCCGCCATGTGATTGGCTGAATGGCTTCTTGTTGATCGCTGACTACAGTACTGACGGGAAATGTAGTCGGAGTGGGATTTAATCAAACAGTTGATGAAGAGGGAGTTATGCTCATTTAATGGCTGTCGAGAAAAGGTTTTTAAGCTCTATACTCAAGTAAAAGTCGAGATATCACTGTAAAAAATACTCAGTGCAACTTTAACTACAACATTCAATTCTATTTAACATTCTAAAATACATATTGTAGCCTACTGAAGTATTAAAAGTGAAAGTACTCATGAGTATCTAACCTACTGGTTTTCAGTGGTAAAATGTAGCATACATCCTCTCAAGTACAATTTGAGGTGGTATTTCAATTTCAATACTACCTTATACTCCACTACATATTGGTCGGAAATATACGGTGTACAATTTATTTTCTCATTAATTTGACAGCTGTAAATACAAGTTACTCTTCAGATATAGCCTATTAAACCTATGAACTTATGAAATAATGATATATTTAAATCTTATTAACTGGATCTTAACCAAATACAACATTAAAATGTTGCCTTTATACCAATATGTGATAACACTGAAGGAGTCATTCTACCACATAATGAGTAGGCTTCTTTCACTTTCGATCCTTTCTAAGTATTTTGCTTATAGTACTTCTGTACTTTTAATTAAGTTACATTTCTAAATGCAGGACATTTAGTACTTAATAGAGTTTTAAAATTGTAGTATTCCTACTTTCATTTAAATAAGAGGTACCCCTTCCACCATTGCTGCATTTCAGTATGAACATTTTGAATAGTGTTGATTTGTTTTCTCATCAATGAGCGGCAGCATTTCACAAAATACAATGTGAAGAGCACATGGTTATCTTGCATATCTTTAAACCTACCGCTAGCTTTGACTTGTACAACACTAGCCGACCACCAGTCCTACTCCCTCTACTTTTGTCTTTAGCATATTAGATTGTTATTTAGCTTATATGTTGTCTTTGTTTCCTTCTTATTGTCTCTCTCCGTTCCTTATCAGTCTCTCTCACACACAGACTCCCCTTCTTTATTTTTCCCCTTACAGTTAAGGTTTGGCTCGTAGCTCTTGTCTGTGCTTCCTTGTTCATAGATATAAAACACACATACAATGACTCAATAATAAATCATTATGTCATGTTTTTCAGCATTGTTGTTTCAGATTATTGCAGTATCTTCAATTCCTAAAATAGCTTGTTGCTTTATAGGCTACTTGAAATAAGAGCAGGTATCAAGTCGAAGTGCATACAGAGGGTTATGACCTGCCTTTAGCAGTAGTTTTCAGTGGAGGATGATTTCATCAAAGTAAAAAACATATTTTTTCACCAAGGGAACATATACATACATAGCATTTCTTTCCTATATAACTACATCACTATATATTGTCCACGGTATATTGTCATACAGTGTTATTTTACATAATACTGTATGAAATATATAATCGTACTATCGTGTTTATCTACATAGTCTCAGGAAATAGAATATATACATATGGTTTAGATCTCATTTACTCCTGATGCAGTAAAACGACCCAAATGGTCCATGTCTTATAGTGCTCACTCGAGTTCACCTGCAAATACCAGACACACTGTATGTAATTTATGTGACTGTATTTCTATTTCTGTTGATTTTTTTTAACTTGTTACTTCAAAATGACCTATATGTCCTTTTGTTTCTTCTTTTTGATCCAGTTTGTCAGTCTTTTATTGTTCTTTTCCATCTTTATATGACTGAAAAAATGTGCGCAAGGAATCCAGTTTCTTTTTATTCTGTACTTGTGCAAATGACAAATAAAGTCACTTGAACTTGATGTTGTTTGACTTCTTTCCCACAGCATACAGTACTAAAGTCATGTAGCTTATTCCACTCACTCTATTAAAAGATAGTGCTCCAACAATACAATGTTGTTAGCATCAGCCTGGCATGTCTAAAAAACATAAAACAGATGTATTATCGTGTTACATCAGCAGTATTGGGAACATCTTTCTCAGTGCAGCACACAATTTCAGGGGCCTCATCTATATTTTACCAATGAATGTGCTCCCGGAAGCACTACTCCTCTTCCTCACTAATGATTTTGTGCCCAAAGGAGTGTTATATTTGTTTTCAGTAGCACGTTATTATTGGAGCTGAAAGGAGGATATGACTAAGTAGAGGAAGATAAGAGGCAAATAAGTGGATGTGGAGTGGAGAGATGAATGAAAAGAGAAAGACATCTGTGGGTTTGTTTATCCTCTTTGTTCCATTTGACATGATGTGTGTGTGTATGTGTGTGTTTAACATCCAAAATAGCATGATGTGGCTTTATGCTGAGAGAGGAGCTATTTTTATAAAGCAGCATCTAAATATTCTCTGCATATATCAGCTGAGGTTAACAATAGAAGCATGACGTTCATCTTTATCAGAATAAAGAAGAAACAATGAGAGAATATGGCTGTATGGATTTATTTATTGAGCCATGATAACAATTTAAAAATGTGAATTATAGTATTATATGTCTTATTTGAGAATGAGTGTTGAACATTGTTAAAGAGTTGATGGTGCAATTAATAATAATAATAATAATAATAATAATAATAATAATAAATTTTATTTATATAGCACTTTTCTTAACAATGTTACAAAGTGCTTTACAAAGGAAAATAAAACCAACAAGGCAGATAAAATAAGCAAAGAGGAACAAAGAGGTAAAGGCAGAAGTACATAGTAACAATAGAAGATGCACAACAATAGTAATAATAGGACAATAGAATGCACAGGAGTAAAATAATGATAAAAAATAAGATAAAATAACATCAATTAATAGGTGTAAAAAAACAGTAATGAAAACATATCAAACATTTCCAAAAGCTTTCACAAAGAAAAAAGTTTTAAGACGAGTTTTAAAAGAAGCTAAAGACCTAATGTGTCAGTGGGCAAGGAGTTCCAGAGAGTGGGGGACTCACTTGTCACAAGCTGTGACCTGGGAATGACCAACAGGGCTCCATCTGTGGATCTTAAGGGTCGAGAGGGCATATACCAGTTCAGTAGTGCAGATATGTAACTGGGAGCAAGGCCGTTTAATGCCTTAAAGGTAAGTAATAAGATTTTAAAATCAATACGAAGGCTAACTGGGAGCCAGTGCAGGGAGGCAAGCACAGGGATGATGTGCTCATACCTTTTTGTCCCAGTAATGAGACGAGCAGCAGCATTTTGGACCAGCTGGAGACGGTGAAGGGAGCCCTGGCTGATACCTGAATAAAGTGCGTTGCAATAGTCGAGTCGAGAATATATAAAAGCATATATACTTTTTTGAAGATCAGCAAAAGATAAAAATGACCTAATTTTAGAGATGATCTTCAACTGGTAAAAACACAACTTCACAACATTTTCGACTTGATTCTCAAAACAGAGGTTGGAGTCAAATATGACCCCCAGATTCCTAGAAGCCTGTGTAATGATTAGGGGACCAATCATCACAAAGTTGCTGGGCAGAATCCCTGGAGGCACCATAATCAATCCTCAAACGATGTGCATGTTTTACGCTCACTGTAAATACACCTGGGTCCAACTTTTCTGTATTTCATGCCTCTAAGTCCTTCAGCTAACAGGGCAGTCAGGGATGAGTGAGATTTAATGAGACCCTAAGAACTTTCTCTTTACTAAATACAGCTTTGAAATCACTAAAAAATAAAAGGCGAAGTTGAACTTTGGTCAAAGATCCTCTAAACTAGGCACACTGAGCAGGACTGAGGTGGGGGCAGCAGAGTTTCATAATTTCATTGATATTTTTCAAAAGGGACAAAAATCTTTAGAGTGAATTATACAATATTCACTCTTTCATTGGAGGAAATAAACTCAGTTTAGGTTTCGTTATTCAGATTGAAATGTATGGATTGAACATATGAAACAGCAGACAATATCACAATAATGTATTTTATTGACAAAAGATAAAAAATGTACACAAAAATGTGAATCTTTAACACATGGGATACAGATGTGGGTATATCCCATATGCCAGTTGAGTCTCTCATTAAACAGTGAGGGCTGTCTGATGTTGATTATTTCGGAGACATATTTTCATATTGTCCTCTTTCCACCTCTGTAGACTAACTGTCTTGACCAGCAACATATGCACGAGCAGTCCAGCTGCAGAGTCATTATAGACATAGAAATGTTCCTATGACAGGATACAGCTGTTGTTCTTCTTCAGTGGTGGTCTTTTCTTGACCGCCGGTCTGGGCAGCGTGTCTCTGCGCCTCCCCACCGCAGGGCTCAACCCGTGCGGCAGGTTCACCTGTTGCAGCAGCGCGCTGAACACCCCGACCGTGTTGGAACCGGTGCGTGCGGATGCCTCCACGAAGTTGGCGTCCCACTCACCCTCCACCGTGGTCATGACATCAACCGCAAGCAGCACCCGGCCTTCGGTCTCGGTCAGATCAGCCTTGCTGCCGACCACGGTGATGAGCGAGCTCTTGTCGCCCCTCAGCTGCAGAATCTCGTCGCGCAGCCGCCGCACTTCTTCGAACGACCCCGGGTCGTCCACCGCGTACACCAGGGCGAAGGCGTCACTGTGTCGGATGCAGAGCTCACGCATAGCCGGGAAGGAGTAACTGCCGCTCGTGTCCAAGACCTCCAGATGCATCTTTCCGGAGCCCGCAGTGTCGTACTCCAGCACGTGAAGCTCCTCGACTGTGCGCGTGTACTTGTGCTCGAAGCTTTGGTGGAGGAAACGGCGGATGAGCGCGCTCTTCCCGACCCCCGCTGCCCCGAGGAACACCAGCCGGACCGTGTTGCGACGCTCGGACGGAGACATGCTGATCTGACGAGTGTGTCCCGGAGCGAGCAGCTGTCCCCTCCAGAGAAGATGCGGTGGATCCTTCAGCCTCCGGTGCTGTCAGACGCTCTGCACTCCTCCACGAGCACGTATGTGAATTTATAGGCTGGGCAAATCTGCTCTCCACCAATAAGATCCCTCTCTCTGCGTGAATGAAGGTGAGGGAGGAACACCCAAATAGCAGATCAAATTGAGACTGCAGTTAAATTAAAGACCAGCATGAGCAGCATGTAGACATAAATCAATTGTATGCCTTTCATCGGTAAGCCTAAATCAACAGTCACGTGCATTTGTTTTCAGCACCAATGAGTCAGCGAGGTTTACACAAGTTCATTAGAAACCTGGAAAACAAATGAATACGTGAGAAATTATTAGTCCGGTAGTTTCCACATCATGTTTGCTAATGTGTTGATCATATTCATATTTGAGTATATACATGGATTTCTCAGCTTAACAAATACTTTCATTATGGTTGAAGAATTCAGATTCTTGACTGCTTTCAAATTTTTATTTGGGCTGAGGAACAGTAAAAAGAGAGTAAAATACATTTTGCAGGAAGTGTTAGGTTATTATTATTGCATGTAGCCTATTATGGTTATATTGCATCACTGAGTAGCTAAATGGGATTTTAATGCTGTTGAGATGAAGTTAATTCTAACTACATTACTCACTGTTGGGTAGTTTCACCTATAATTCCCAAATAGGGGTACTTTGGGGGTAATTCTGCATTTACAAGGGGGTACTTGGAAATATTGTGTAGTAACTCAGCTACTCTGAAAAAAAACTATGATTATAGCTGTCATTCATGCAGCATGACAATGACCCCAAACATACAGCCAGAGTCATAAGACCTTCCTTTAGTGACAAGAAGAAGAAGAAGAGGGAGTCCTGCAACAGATCACATGGCATCATGGAGTCAGTCTGGGATTACATGAAATGACGGAAGCAGCTGAGACGCCTAAATCCACAGAAGAACTTTACTTTGGCAACTTCTCCAAGATGCTTGAGACAACCTACCTGCCAAATACCTTGAAAAACTGTGTGCACGTGCACCGAGAACCGGTTCTGTTTTACTGGCAAAGTGGTCACACCAAATATTGATTTGATTTAAGTTTCTTCTGTTTACTACACTTTGTATGAAGGTAATTGATAAATAAAAGCTATTTATGGCATTATTCTTTTTAAAGCATCATCACTTTACTTTAGTGCCTAAAACCTTTGTACAGTACATATAGTATCTATATCAACATATTTGTGTTCAGGATGAAAGTAACAACATAATTAATATATAGCTGTAGTATGTAGCTGTCAAACAAATGCAGTGGAGTAATATGTGCATGTTCCTTGAGTAAATATACTTAATGACTCTCCATCACTGATGATACTTTATTGCCAAGTCATAACTGACCTACTTTGCATGATCAGACCTCAATATGTATCACCAGTCAAACTCCACACCACAAGTAAGTATGGCTGGTCAAGATCGCCAACCGTACATGGTGACCTTCAAGGAAAATACCTTTGTTTTGCATTTTTTTGGCTCATTTCCCTCATTGGTTTCACTCTTGGTCCATTATCCCCACATGGCTTTGTCATCATCTTCCTAGAAGCCCAAAGCCTGAAGTCTGGCAGTCATAAAGGGATGGTCAGTCATGCACACACAACCAAGATACAGACACGTGCAGTCATATTTACACTTGGCATGAGTCACGGAAGGTTTCTCTCCAACAAAGAGCTGCTGTTTGACACAAACAGGGATATTGTATACACACATACTGCTGCACACTTCCCGTAAAAAAAAAAAAAAAACAGGATGGTTTTGGTCTATATTTTTGATTATTCAGGAGTAGATTTATAATTTGTGGAGTCACAATAGTCTAATTTCTACCTGAGTGGACCACACCTACATGGATTTCTTGAGAAGTAATTAGTGGTCTGATAAAGTCAAATAGCACAGCAGATGTGCAGCCAGAGTAAGATTTTGACGTACTAGTCATCAATAGGGTTTTGGAGAAAACCCTCTTTCTCCTGAAGTGTATCGTGTGACATAATGAATAAAACTCTCCCTCTTTGGCTCTTGCCCGCTCACACTCTGCCTGGAAGTGGCTATCGTTGGGTAAACAGATACTGTGATAATTTGTCAGTAGGTGCGTACATTTGTGTGCGTGCAATAGTATGTTCTGTGTCTTATCGCTACCCTTGAAGAAGGTCAGTACCCCCTGTTTAATATGAGAGCAAAGAAAACAGGAACAAATTAAATAAAAAGGAACAAACCTGCCAACAAACTCACCTGAGCCAAAGATAGCGATAGCACCTTCATTGAATGCCGCTGTCAGTGATTATTTAATGTGCACATGTCCACTGTTTATGACATTTTTGTGTTGGTCTTTAATTAAGTCATGTTCGTCCACACCAACTGGGAAAACAAGGAAAACTTTATGGACCCTGCTTTGTGTGTAGGGGCATTGTCATGTTGAAACAGGAGAGGGTCTCTCCCAAACTGTTGCCACAAGGTTTCAGGTGCACTATTGGCTGAAATATCATTAGACACTGTAGTGTTAAGGTTTCCTGTACTAAAGGGGCCTAGCCCAAACTATAAAAAACAGACATGTCCACATACATTTGGCCATATAGTGCACATACTGAAATCAAATGAGAATCATCTTCACATTACCTACACTAGATGGCAGCAGTAGACACATTAGGACAACTGTACATGGCAATAGGGTTAAGATAGTTATGTAGTTCAAATATACACTGGAAAATTAACATTGTTTATTTAGAGGTGGCAGTGTTACAGTCGCACAGCGAGATGCAATCCTGTAAAACAGATTAACAAAGAAACTACTAATTGAAAATCTTTATAAGTTATCATGCCCAACATTTGTGAGTGAGTGGCCTCATCAAAATAGTATTCAAACTGTTTCGGTCTTGAGTGTGAATGTTCTTACTTTTCCTTGGTCACAGTCGACCTTTAACTCGAGATGATGTGCTGATCTGATCTGCTGATGAAGACTGTGAAATGCATTTGAAACCTCCTATAAAAGCTAGTAAGTGAAGCATGAGTCAAACTGTTTTGGACTATTTCTTCCAATCTTCTGAACTTACTGAGTGCTAAAACAGGTCACAAAACAGGTCACAAAACTTTCATCACTTTCCCTACATCTTCTATTCTATCTCATGTTCAATTAAATGAAGTATTTAGTAACATGAATCAACGTGATCAAATACATGTTGTCAAAGAATACATAAACAGAGCAAATAATACATACAATGAATGCAGAAAAAGTCGTCACATACCACACAGTAAAGAAAGAAGGTATATTTGGTGCATTGCACAAAAAAGCACGTCTTGACCCATGACATGCAAATTTTGTCATTGTCCTTTGAAAACAACGCATCTCCAAAATATAACACTTTCATCTAGTGAGAAACACTGACCCATTTTAATCTTTGTGAAAATGCATTTTTTAGGAAAATCCATTGGGGGTTATAGCCGCTGACAGCAACGTAGTTCCAAGGATGGAAAAGTTCATCTGTGAACCTCTTTAGTCCACACTATCTCAAAAATTAGGCCTACTGAATGGATGGCTGTGACATTTTGTGCAGACAGTCATGGAGCCCAGAGAAGCCTCATGAATTTGGTGAGACGAGCTCCTCTTGCACCACTGTGGCATTTTTGGTTGTCAGTGAAATGTCTCTACAACTATTGGATGCATTGACATGACATTTGGTACAGACATGTTCCTTTGACCTTTCATATAGCCCCATCATCAGACTCACATCGTCAGACTTTCAATACATGTAATACTTGGACAAATGCCTGCTAATGACAGTCCCATCAGCCTCAGATGTTCTGTTGTTTAAAGTGCTGATTAGCAAATATTTGCTTGCTAACATGCTAAACTAAGATGGTTAACATGAAAAACATTTTGCCTGTTAACATCAGCATTTTAGTATTGTCATTGTGAGCATGTTAGCTTGTTGATGTTAGTATTTAGCTAAAAGCATTGCTGTGCTTAAATAGCCTACAGCCTCACAGAGCCACGAGTAGACTCTTATTCTTGAGTTATTTAGCCTCAGATGTCAATAAAGGAATATTTAATCTTTAAAATCACCTAATTTGGAGAGACACGAGTGGTTTTTACCAGACAGCAACAATATTCTCCTGCCAGTTCTGTCACAAGAAAAGTTTCACCAAGGACATTTTGAATAAACTCTTTATTCTTCGTCACCTCTAGGACTCAGGACTCTCTTATCTCATGCATGAATGCATAAAAAAAAAACAACATCTACCCTACTTTCAAGGTCAGTGAAACCCCTTTTTGCGGCACATTTTCTCTTTTCATCTCCCATCTCATTAATTTCCTTTCCTTTGTCTTTGTCTCCTCTGCTTATTATTTGCTACTTCCATTCAAGTGCCATATTAGCTTTTTCTGGCAGACAAATTTGGCAAGACCCTGCCATCTGTTTTCTCTTACAAACGATAGGGGCTTTTCACACACAGCACACAACACACAGACTGTCCAAAAAAAGACATGGGAATGGGGGTACTAGTGTATTAGCGTGAGCTCCAATTCATTTAGGGACTATCACATGTCTGTGCTTATCTTGAGGTTTTTATTTACAAAGTCGTTGTTCAGACACACAGCGGAAGTGCCAGAGAAACTGTATCTTAAATATGTGACTGTTTGACTCAGAGTATTACAAAGTTATTGAGATTATTGATCTATGTGTGTCTGTTAAATCTCCGAACATCCTTCCTCCTCGAGCCCCATCCCTGCCACTTACCTGTTACCATGGCAACATGCAGAGATCCTGCACTGAAGAATGAAGGATGTCTGTTGGTCTATTCCTGTGTTTCTATCAAAGCCCACATTCAAAGTTTAACACACATTTGAATGACTGGGTGTTGTTTTCCGAGAAGGAAAGGTGAGTCTTCTCTGCAGAAGGACAGAGAAAGTGGAGTAGGTTACCGCCCTCGCCTTCTCTTCTCTTGTACAGTTTTGGCACAGTGAAATCTCAAGGGGACATGATGCAGACTCTTCCTTCCTCATCTCCCACACACAACATTTTTTGCAAAAATCATGACAATGGGTTTTTATTATGAGAACAAGATGGTTGCTACATGATTTTGAACTGATATTCTAATCATTTTTAGGTATTCACTGTATGAAATACCCAAGACAATGGAAGCTTTTAACCACCATTTTATCACTGCTGGACACTTAACCTGTCCTCTTCACCAAGCAGCACTTTTTCCCTTTGGCTGTCACCATATTTGAAGTATTTAATGCACTCGATCATTTAAAAACTAAAACAATCAGCTAAAGCCGACAATCTGGATCCTTACCTCTAGTGCTCATTGAATCACAACCTGCACTACACATATATTTAGTTGATTACTGGTAAGGTCCCAACTGAATGGAAATGAGCTCAGGTTATTCCACTGCATAAGTGGGGTTCAACTGACAACATGAGCAACTATTGCCCAATTTAAAAAATCTCACCCTACAGTTAACACTGTAATCTCTAATTAACTGGCAACTTTGTGCTTATCAAGACAAAATCTGTATTCTCTAGCAACAGCATTCGGGATTTAGGCCACAACATGGTGCAATCTCAGGCTACACTTGTATTAAATGATATCATACATTCTCTGGAAATTGCAGTGTGCTGTACTATATGTTGATCTTTCTAAGGCCTTTGATGCTGTTAACCACTGCATTTTACAAAACAGATCATGCTGCCTTGGTTGGGATGATTATGCTCAGAAGTGATGTCATGCATATTATGTTATGTTATGTTATGTTATGTTATGTTATGTTATGTTATGTTATGTTATGTTATGTTATTATATAAAACAGGCAATCTGTATTGATGGTCTCACATTACCCTCCCTTTCAATAACAAAGGGGGTACCACAAGGTTCTGTGTTTGGCCCATTATTATTTGCAATCCACATTAACAATATTATTACTCCAACACAGACTTATAAAATCAAATCTTATGCAGATGATACAATCTTTTATGCACATGGCTCTTCGCCAGCTCAAGCCATGTCTAGATTACAGTTTGTCTTACGAGTTATACTAACATCACTGCAGAACCTCAAACTTGTACTGGATGCTGAAGAGTCAAAGTGGGAGATATTCACTAAGCCTGTTGCAAATTACAGTCAGAGTCAGAGTTTTTACTAAGACTACATGTGATTTGCATAAAGTGCCCCTAAATAAGATCTTTTCTGGGCTGTTTAAGACATTTTTGGTGCGTGTTTGGACAGGAATGGATGGTAAACAAAGTGTTTTCTGCTGTTGAACTTGGAATATTAGTTGAAGAAAGGATGTATTTATCCCACATGAGGAACACTATGTGAGGAAGTGAGTTAAATATGAGTTAAATATCCTGATGTTGTCAGCTCAACAAAAAGATCAGTGATTGATTTGGTTTCATTTTTCCAGGTTTTGCAACTTCTGCTGTCATCCCAGCATATTGGGGATGAAGGAACATTGTTTGTGGTGCCTAAGCTTTAAAAAATGATGTCCTGGTTTCTATGGATAATCCACAGACCTATTTATTTACTGTTTTTATTGGAACTACTTTAAACTAAAAAAATCGCCCCAATGAAACTGTTCATGATGAGGTTTGTGGATTGTTGAGAGACATTGTTCCTGAAAAGACACATTGCTGTTGAAATCAATTTACCTCCATTGTTTTGAGGGTAGAGTGGAGGAGAAAAAATTTAAAGAATCTCTAAATCCTGGACAGACAAACCCAAAAATATCTACTGACCATCTACTGACCATTTTTTCGCAGAAAAGAAAGATTCAAGAAGGTCAATTGTCAAGAAGGAAAACTTTATTGGGGTTTTTACTCATTTGAGGTCAAATGTATAAGAACATGAAAAAAAGAGGCTGAAATGGAAGGCACAGCCACAACGTTCGCCAGAGAGATGACTCCGTCATTGTGTTTACACACCAGCAGCAGGACCCAATCTAAGGCAGACATTTCATCACAAAAAACATGTGCTTTTAACTTCTTTCAAATCGACATAAACTACATTATTGTGCAGATTTTGAATCACTGACTTTTCACAGTTGGAATTAATGTATCTATGACTGCATATTTTTGTCTATTTAATGTGCTTTTGAGTGTATAGTATGTGGTGACAACTAGGTCCTACACATCACCTCCTTTTTACAGAAAAGATGATCATTTGAACTAATAAGGCTCCTTCAGTTGCTGGGTGAATTTCAACGCTTCTTTTACTCATCCAATCTTTTCTTTTGTTTCCTTAAAACCTTACAATCCTTTAAGGAACCAGAAAGAACTTAGTGGATGTAGTCTTGAAGGAAAACTTTTGACTATTGACTACTGACGATGCATCTGTCTATTTACAGATTTAGTCTGTCTGCACATCGAAGACTGAGGAGAGAAAACTGGAAAGGTGCAGTAAGTAGCGCACAAGCAAAGAGCATGTTAGATCTGCCAGCCACATCCCATTTCTTTCTTAGGAGACACACTTTTTCACATAAAAGTTTCCATGGTTACTATGTTTTTGAAGCATTCTGTGCTAAATAAAGCATTATTTACAGCTGAAACATGTAAATCAGTAACATCCCTTTATCTAATGTGTGTTATGCTTTATAGTTTGAAAGAGAAGAGGAGATGAAAGCGGAGCAATAGAGCCAGCAGGACACTGAACAGGAAAAGGTTAGATATTGTGAATTATGAGTTATAGCATCTACATGTTCGTTTACACCAGTAGTTACCACAGATAGGCTCGACTAATAAACGCAGTAATCATCCTGACGTACATCAGGTACAGCTTGTGTAAAGTTGACTGCAAGTGAAACAAATAATGCGCAACCACACAATGATTCATTCATTAAACAGCAAGTCATTGGAAATCCAAATCTCCAGTAAAAAGCACAGTAAGAAGAGATAATGATTGAGACAGAAAAATAATAAAACACCTGTAGTGCTTTGGTGCCATAACTTCCAGTTTATCAGCTTTCAATTCAGCCACACGTCCATCCAGACTAATTCACAGTTACACACACGCACACACACATTATGCAAAAAACAGCTACCTACAGTATCTATCAATAGTTAGAAGCATTGTGTCAGATATTGGTGAAGTCCGGCTGTGCTCTCTCAGTATTCCCAGAGGGTGGCACTATCCACGGAGTCGGCGCTGGCCTTTAGCCCCCCAGCGTGGTCTCCTTTAAGGTACTTCCCTCCAAGAGCACGGATTGCCATCTTGTTGAGGTCACAGAACTCAAAGAGGAACTGGACAGGTGTGGCGCTGCTGCACGCCACTGCAGTGTCATCTCCAACACACCAATACTTCCCCTGGGAGTCTGGACAAACAACACACACTTAATGAAGCCTTAAAGTACAAATAGGGCTGGGTGATGTTTATATAATGTGTTAAGACATCAAATTTACCCTAACTGTACTCTATATCAAGGTTGCTATGCTAATGCTAAAGGAATAATATTTTGGGAAATATTTTTACGCTTTCTTGCCATGAGATAAGGCTATAGCCTGCAGCCAGTTAGCTTAGCTTAGCATAAAAAGTGGAAACAGGGGGAAACAGCTGGCCTGGCTCTATCCAAAGGAAACAAAATCCACCTACCAGCACATATCATCACGATATGTCTTGTTTGTTTAATCCATAAAAAAAAGAAGTGTTAAAATGTCAAGTTGCAGATTTATGGTTATGGTTATGTGTTGGACTATTTCTTTGCCAGAAGCAGTGATTACTCCAGCACATGAACCTTGTAAAACTGCAGCTTGTTGTTTTTACACTTTTTGTACAGATAAAAGAAATAAGATATATCATATTAATACTGTAATAATAAGTGAGCTTTAGAGCTGCTTGTAGCTGGATTTTGCTAAAGTAAGATAAGCCAAGCTAACTGGCTAGTTGCTATAGCTTTATATTTACTGTACAGACATGAGAGTGATATCAATCTTCTCCTCTCACTCATGGAAAGAAAGTGAATAACTTATTTCCAAAAATGTCAAACAGTTCCTTTAAGCTCCTTTATTTCTTTGATATGAAAAACCCTTTTCACATTATTTCAATTAAAATGGTTTTGTTTTTAGATCAGATTTGCTTACTGTCAACATTGCAATATCCTCATGAAGATGAACAATAATAGATAATATTGATTAATTTTTCAGCCTTAACTAGGTGTGTTGGTGAAAATGATAAAAGAGTTTCAGATGATTTACAATAGTTGATACATATGGCCATGATAATATTCCAATAGGATGTTTCATATATTGACTTAAACAGCTCTGTGGTGAGCGCTACTTTAAAGGACCATATCGAACCGCGCTGCATTCACAAGCTGTGCTGTTGATTAAACCCATAAGACAAAATCAAATATGGACATTGTGCACAAGTTAAGCTTTGGTTTCAACTCTGATATCATGCAATGATTGTATACTATTGAGAACGTAATAAAAGATGAATACATCAGTCTAATGGTACACCTGCAACATACTAGGTACATAATAATAGGTATAATAGGTATTGGTAAATATGATAAAATGATTTTAGAACTGGCATTGGGAGACAAAAAGTCAGATTGCAGCATCCCTCAATATTGTACATATTGTACACAATCATGACTCCAAATGAATGCTAATGTTGCCCTGTATTTGCTTGATGTGTATATTATGTAATAGTTTTTGCTAACGAGTTCACATAATCCACTTTATAAGTTGATAAAATGTCCAAGTTGTGTTCATATCTTGTTTCCACTGCCCCCGTCTGGCCAAAAGAATCAGGTAAAGCAGGTTTAACATCTATAAGTGTAGGATTTGAACATTTCTAACGTTGGTGCCCCCTAGTGGAAGTATCAAAAAAGACACAGGAGGACTGCAGAACACAGACCGCTCATTGTCCTAGTTGGGTGAACTAAGTGACTTGAAGTAAATTGGTAAAGCATACAAAAACAACATCATTGGTCGGTAAACTTTGTCCTCTAACATGACTGCCTACCTTTGAGGGCGTACGCTCCATTGTGGAACTCCAGCTGGAAAACGTCATAGGATGCTCGGTTGGAATCCAAGTTCGCAATTCCTGCTTTACGAGCCCCGATGAAACCATGTTCTCCACGAAGGACAATGATTGGGCGGTTGATCAGCTTCATCAGGAACTGCTCGGCCTCCCCTGAAGACACAGACTGGTCAGGGTTGGTCTGGGTCTTTTATTTCCCCTCTTCAGGGATGTAGAAAGTACTAGGATACCCTCCTCAAGAGGAAGTACTGACACTTGACATAAAGGGGACATATCATGCTTTTTGTGATTTTCTGTTGTTCTGTCATATACTGTTATAATGTTGGATGTTCTGAAACTCCAAGACTTCAGGAGAAAGTTTGTAAAAATACTGCTTGAAAATCAAAAGCAAGGGCTTAAGCCTGCTCTGAACACTTCGTTTGCAAAGTTACCTCTACTTCTCCATCGAACTGACATCAGATCAGACATCCGTTCTGTAGTCTTTGTTGCTACGGTTGTTCCATGGGTTGTTGCCTTTGTCCACTAGCATATTTCGGATCAGATTTTGGCTCGAACATGTACGGATGTATCTGAGAAGTTGACGTTTTGAGTAAAGAACGACAAAAAGAAGTAAAATCCTGCTACTATTTTTTTTTTACATAGCCTCCACAACCAGCAGAAGAGGGTCAGCTTCTGGGAGCTCTGACCAATCAGAACACAGTGGGCTCATTGGGAGGGGGGCCTTAAAGGGACAGGAGCTGTTTCAGTCTGTTTCAGAGGGGAGTTGCATAAAGGTAAATGAGGAGTTTTTTTAAAACTATATTGTGCAAAGATGTACCAGTGAGCCCTGAATAAATATCTAAATATAAAATATAGACCTGGAAATGTGCATGATATGTCCCCTTTAGAAAGTTTGTAATTCTGATTTTGGCCTGACCTATTAAAGGTAACTTTAATTCTTTGCCAAGCTAAAAATAGTTTTGGCTCAGCAAAACTACACTTCAGTACTCTACGGCTCAGCAAAACTACACCTCAGCACTCTGCGACTCAGCAAAACTACACTTCAGTACTCTACGTCGTAAAAGTAAAATTAAGATTCAAGAAATTATTTAAAAACATACAAATGAAAAGTGCTTAGTTATAATATTCTCATCAGTTCAGCAACATCTGAAACATAACTGACCTTGGTTGTCAACAGTAGCAGATAGCTGTCCGTTCTTCTTGGCGACCACATACTTGCCGTTAGCTGCACGTACACACACGCGACCATCACGCCACTCCAGTTCAAAGAAACTGTTGGCAGACCTGACACACACACACGATGCCAAACTCAATGAGCAGACTGTGAGGGATGTTCATGTGTTGACATAAGTGTGTGATCTTCAACATGATGCAGTGTGTGTGTGTGTATGTGTGCAGGGGCGGCCCGTGGCATAAGACACATAGGAAAATGAGCAGGACATGTTTTGTTTTGTTTTTTGTCTACCAACAGATGTGCTTGTATGCAGCTATTGGAAATATGTACTTGTTCTCCCTTCTTAACATTTTCCTCTCTTTTTCTTCATAGACTTGCACGGGTTTTCATCTGGTTTGATTTTCTTTTGGTCAGTTTTTGCCCAACAGCCACCAAACACTCATAGGATGATGCCTTGACCCCATTTGCCTTTTAGTCTGGAGGACTGGGAGGACTTTGTCTGGGCTGGAGGTATCATTGTTGTGCTTTACTTTACTGTGAGTTCATTTTTGAAGTGTTAGGACTGGAGGTACTATTGGTGTACTCTTTTGGGGGCTACAAACTATAATCTCACTGAGGGCATCAACATAGTCAAGGCCAGCCTGTATGTGTGTGTGTGTGTGTGTGTGTGTGTGGTTACTTGGTGGAGGCAGTGCACTGCAGTCCTCCAGTTGCTGTTAGGGTCCAGTATTTTCCCGCAGCAGTTCTGAAGGCACACTTCCTGTCCTCACGGCTCATCTCCATTTGGAACACTTCCTGATCCCCTTCTTCGTCCTGATTGGCTGACAGGTCCATGCCTAGAGAAGTGGGGCAGTCTGCTGTCAGATTTCATTTGTCTCCGGAGGTTTTCCTCCTTGTCTGAAACTCATCTACCCTCTAATTCATGAACGTCCCCTGATGGATTCTTAAAGGGACAGGATGTCCTGAACTGTCTCGCTGTGTCCCAAATCCATACGACACTACACTAAGAGTAAGCAGGTTTTCAGTCTGTAGTGTGTTCACACTGGAAAACTGACAAACCAGACAGTGTGCATAGAATATAGTTGGTCACTGTTGCCCTGCAATGCAACGCACAGCGGAAACAGATTAGGGAACAGCTGGAAAAAAAACAGCAGAAGAGGAGACAGTAGTTCCTCCCGTTTTCAAATATGCTGGTTGTCTGAGGTTGCAGCTATGACATCACCGGAGGTTTTGCATTGTTTCCGTTTAGTATGAGACATGTAGCAGGCGTCGTTTGTTGTACACTAACTGCAAAAACAGTATATTGTGATTAGTGGTTTATGGTATATACTGTATATAATTTGTATGTAGTATGGATTTGGGACACAGTATTTGTGTTCAGCTGTCTGAGGCCAAACTGATTTATTGTATTATAGTAGGGCTGAAGCTAATGATTAATTCCATTATCAATTAATCAGTCAATTAGTTTCTTGATTAATCAATTAATCATTTGGTGTTGTAATGTTGAAAATGTTGATGACTGTTTGCAAAATTTCATGTTTTCTCCAGACCAAAGTCGACCCAAAGATATTCAGTTCATAGAGGACTAAAGAAACCAGAAAATATTCATGTTTAAGAAGGTAGAATCAGAGAATTTTAGCATTTATTCTTCAAAACATTACTCAAAATGATTACCCAATTATCAAAATAGCTGCCAATTAATGATAGCTCCCACACAGAGGATGTGCCAGTCCTGAATGAGGCTAGGCGACAGGAGTAATAGTTGTGGTGATGACAGCAGATTAGTCAAAAAAATTACAAATCTTTTAGCTGCATTGCATTATGGTCTGCAGAAACATACACATCTCTGCTTCCTCTATGGTGAATTTCCAAAGCTGTAGACTTGAGACTTGGACTTTAAACACACGTACGATAAGTCACAAAAATGATGACTTGACACTTGCAAGCAAAAACATTCAAGTCTGAATTGTTTGATAAAATCATGGAAAAAAAAAACATGCAAGCTTTGCATAGCTATACACTTTGAATACTTAATTTATCAGACACACATTAAAGAGGTATTCCAGCAATTTAGTGTTAAATTTCCATTAAGTTGTGGGATTCACAATGAACAGATTAAAAAAAAAAAGACAAATGTCAAAATCTGTGCAGCAGAGGTGAGATATCCTCACTTTTAAAGGCCCAGTTCAGACGTTTCAACTGCACGCATGTCTGATGGAACATATTCATTTTTTAAGCAACAAAGCTGCCCACAACAGCTGCGCAATGACTCCCATTTCATTCTTGTAGCTCCAACCTGAAGCTTTTTTGGGCTTTAAGTACATTTTCTTGCACTTTACACGTGTAGCTAACTACAGTAATTGTGTACTGGTCTCTAAGCGCTGCCAAAACCCCGGCAGCCTACACAGCAATACTGTGCCCGAACGCACCCTGCATAGATGCTGACGGAGGACTGAGGAAGTTGCTGCTGCACTACTGATGCTGTTTTTACAATGCTGCCCGTGAAGAAACATTGTTAGCTTGTAGTGTGAGTCACAAACCAAAAACGCTGGATCCTTCACTTTTATGAAGCTCTCCTTGCCTTCTAATTACCCGCTTTATTCAAACCCCACAACCTCCAGTTTGTGATGCAGGCTCTGTTAAAACTTTAAGTCTAAATGCCAAGTCGGGATAACCCTGATCAAGGTTATTTTTTTTTCAAACTTTTCAAAAGCTCCTCCAGAGCCACAGAGGACATTATACAACTGATTTCACAAGCTGAGTCATACTCCATCTGACGAGTAAACTGAACTTCATGAGTACAATTGGTGAAGTACCCCTTAACGAGGACTAGGTTTCAATTATGCAAGAACTATAATAACACAGCTCTGACAGAAAAATGTTCTCATCGCAGACATGAAAGATTTGCATCCAGACCTGCAAAGTGCTTGAAACTTGACCTAGACTTGTCTCAAATGATTTATAAAAAGCACTGTTCATTTATCCAACACAGAAGAGTTCAGAAAAAAAAAACTCTTGTTATTCAATTAAAAGATTGACATCAAAACCTAATTTTTTTCCCATGTCCCATTTGGAGTTATCTGACTAAAAGCGCCGAACTGTCTGAATGTTCAACTGCCTCTACTGTGTTAAACTTTAGTCTTACCATGATGCTCCTAACTTTAGTGACATACCAATCAGGTCACAAGTCATGGCTCTAAACGGACCTAATTCAAACAAAGATTATCTTTCTTCTTCTGCAATTCATCTCTCCTGGAATGCTCTCTCTCTCTCTCTCTCTCTCTCTCTCACACACACACACACACACACACAGACCACATTTCCAAATGCATTGATGCATATTGACTACGTGGATAAACTGCTGTCAGTGATCAGTCCCAGGATGGCAGCACAGACTCAAACTGAGACTGAGTGGCGTCAAGACAAAGAGGTTGCATGTAAAAGCCACATTCAGCAGGACAATCTGAGTCACACCTCCTTCTCTGCAATTCATCTACCTTCTCCTCCATTTGATCTCCTTTGTCTCCCTCCCTTGTTTTCTGTCTATTCAGTCTATTCTGAGATAAAGAGTGATGGATAACTGTAGGCTGGAGCTGACCCTGAGCCAGCCACAATGCAGGGGTAGAATTACTGCAGAAAAATGTGAAGCTAGGCAGAGACCGGCCAAAAAGGAGGGAGGGAGGAAGAGAGGGAGAGAAGAGAAGAGGGGGAGGGAGGGGGGAGAAAGTGAGAGCATGATAATGAATAACACATGGTGGGGAAAATGAAGTAACAGGACTCTCTAATTCTGTTCTGCTATCTATCTATCCATCTCTCTCTCTCTCTCACACACACACAGAGACACACACACACCAAAATCATGTAACAGCTGCCTGTGGTTTGTGCCCAGTTATGCAGTGACTTCATCAGCATAGTGAAATGTGATTTTTTTTTTTTTTTTTTTTTAAATTCTGGCTCTGAGTGGCTGCGGAGCCTCACCTTGCCTCGTGGAGACGTTTCTCTCGTTGCCCGCAGTCAGCACGACCTGCGCGTGGCTGCGCTCCAGGCCAAACAGTTCATCCTTCCCAACCCGGGTGCCCTTCCCGGACTTCATTGTGCCGGTGGGGCCCATGGGTGCGAGGTAGCGCCCGTTGCAGTCGCGGAATGCCACTTTCCCGGATCGGAACTCCAGCATGTAGCCGGTGTCTTTGTCCGTTTGTGTGGACAGGCTGCCGTCATTGCGGAGGAAACGGTTGTCGGACGTCTCGAGGTGGTAGCGCTGGTCACGGTAGACCAGTGTCACAAGCGAGTCGACCCCCCAGGGGACATCCCGGTCTATTGACACCTCCTGCCGCTCCCCATGCGCGCTCAGGTGGGCGAAGCGTTTGCGCGCGAAGCTGTACAGGATGACCTGCGGGTGCACGGCCAGGTGTACGCTCCATCTCTCCGCTGGTGAGGCGGTCTGCGCAAAGCAGGTGATCCGGTCCTGGCTGCCGCCGAGGTACCGCCCGTGCGGCTCGGACTGCAGCGACCACCGCCCGTCCTCATGCGCTGTGATAACGAAGCGGCAGTCCCGGCCGCGCGTCTCGCTGTCCGCAGTAACGTTGCCGTCTTTGTCCGTGGCAAGGTAGCGGCCCAGGTGGGAGAGGAGGAACACGACGCTGCCGTCCTCCCCGGTCTGCTCCAGGGTCCAGGTCTGCTTCTTCTTCAGGCTGCTCGCCGAGGCGTTGATTTTGAAGCCGAAGGTCTCCGCGGTCAGATACTTCCCCTCGCTGTTGATGAGCCCCAGAGGGATCTGCAGCAGGTCCCCGTCGGCGCCGTTTACGGACATGTTTGCCTTGTGAAAAGAAGAGAGGAGAAAAGAAGATGATGTGCTTGTTCAGACAGACGGACAGGGCGAGAAAAGTGTGGGGGTGTCTGAGGGTGGGACAGAGAGAGAGAGAGAGAGTGAGAGAGAGCTGCTCTGTGACTGATGATGATGATGATGATGAGTGTCCCCTGACTGCAAACCCAGACTGCCTCGCTGGAGCTGCAGGAGTTGCAGAACTGGGAGGTTTTTTTTTTTATATAACGGCAGTACACGCCCCAGATACAGCCAGCTAGAGTACAGCTGGAGGGAGATGACTGCAATTTTGGCAAACTATACCCCACCCCTGCAACCCCACTGCTCACCTACACATGTAATACCCTATAAACCACATAACTGATTTCATTCACATCAATATTTCATTTCCCCCTGTTTCCCCTCTCTCTAGACTAATTGAGATCTGCTCACCATCAGTTCCACATGGATAGAGCCTTTCATCAACTGACAGACCAGTGTTTGTCTTCAGCGTTGTGCGTGTGCGTGTGTGAGTGTGCCGGTTGGCTTCAAAGAAAATTGAGGAAAAGTTTATTAGAAAGTGACCGAAACATATGATCAAGGTGGAGCTATCAAGGGCACATGACAGAGTGAGCACGCTGCTATAAGAACATTCATTTATCTGTCATAAAGTGTGTCTGTTCACAGTTTAAGGCTACTTTTGATCTGTTTTTCATGCTTTGGCAGAGAACCCTTAGTTCCAGTGAAGGGAAGTCTTAACGTGACAGCAAACAAAGACATTTCAGACAATTTCAGAGTTTGGGGAAGGTCTTTTCCTGTTTCAACATTCAACATTACAGTGCCCTGTGCACAAAGCCAGGTCCATAAAGTAATGCCTTCCCAGTTTGGTTTGGAAGAATTTGACTGGCCTGACCTCAACCCAGTTCAATCCCTTTGGGATGAATTTGAAACAGATATTAGAAACACACCAAACTACTTAACGGATAGGTTTACAATTTCAAGTCTGTTATAGTGGCAATTTAGAGATCCCTTCATAATGCAGTTTCATTGTAAATGACCGGGGACAAAATCCACAGCAGTTCTCCTGTACAAAAATGTTGTTTATTTGAAGCTAATATGAAGCTTCATCCATCCAAATTAGTCAAATCAAGTCAGCATGTCTTCTTTGTTACAATCCTTCTACTGCAGCTCAACAGGGAAACACTGTCCGTGACACAAACTAAAAAGTAAATATGTAAGAGATCCTCTTTATTTCATTAACTCAGATGATTGAATCCACATATTAACCTCAGATAAACTTTTAAATATTTTTTTTTTCTTGAAACTCACATTGTGAGCACATTCAGAGGGGATCTTCTAATGATCGGTGTGAACAGGAGGAATAATTACAGCAAGAAAACCTGTTTTAACGTTCACACAGACACCTGACTGTTGTTTTAAGATAGACTTCAAAAACCCGTCGTTTAAGCTTTCTCTCCTGCAGGCGGTGGGCCTCTCCTCACTCTTTCTCTCTCTCTCTACTTTTGCCCCTGGTGACATCTTGTCATGGTAACGTATGTGTGCTGTAGGGTGAGAGGTTATGTCTGTTATAATGTTCTTTCCCCGCCCCCCTCTTTCTCCCTTCGTCTCACAGTGTAAGAAAACATCACCAGTATGATTTCAGCACTGGAAGTACTGAAAATACTGCAAGAACTAGTAGAGTAAACATTGTGCAGTAGTGCAGGCAATTAAAAATATTCTGTTTTTGGACTACACAATAGAAATCAGATGACCAAAGCAAGTTCAGCTTCACTTGTTTCCTGATCTTGTTCCCTTCTGTGTGATTCACACGTTTCCCTCCACTGGTCTGACTGGTCAACCCTCCCTGCCTCTTCCGTCCTCCTCCCCTGGGCTCAGTCATGACTCCTGCCTGCACATCCACCTTTATTTATTCTGGAGAGAGCGCTGACATGTGTGTGCGCTTATCTTTTCCTCATACCTTAATACAATAATATTAGCGGGTTGATGCAAAGCCCCATGAGAAGCCACTTTATCCAGTTTAGCTGTTTTGTTTGTCTCTTCCCCTGCAGCAACGTTTAACTATGGATGTGATTATGTTAATGATTCTGTTATGACTAAATGTCTGAGAAGAGCGATTTAGCCAGCTGGCTTTTACAAAGTTATCTGGGTAATACTTTATTTTACAGGTCCCTTAATTTTATACCAATTTGCAGTAATTTGCAGGTATTTAACAGTTGATCTTTAGGACATCTGACAGAGAGGGCGCTGCAAATTATAAGAAAATTAATTTAATTCTTGGTTTTCAATGTCTTACTGTTAATTCTTAGGACGTTGCTTTGAAAAGGTTATGTAATTTGGTAGTCAACAGGAAATGTGCTCATTATAGAGTTTTTAAGAAACAACCTAATATGCTACTATGTAATTTGACACACAAAACTACACTCTGAAAAAGAAGTATTTTCTGTCAGTTAAAGATTTAAGAGTCTAGCTTATTAAGATTTTTTGCAAATTAACAATTAGGTATGAATTGAGATATAATGAATTAGCACTTATCAACTAAACCGACTTAACTCCGCTTCTGTTTTTTTATTTTGTGTATCTATTTATTGGGAGAATGTACAGTGTTAAACATAAATGTTACCATTTGATGTACTGTACCAGAGTTAACTCATAGCTAATTTTCATCTGCACACAACAGCCCAATAATAAACAGTACAAAGCAAAAAATATACAGGACACATAATACAAAATACAAAGCTACACACAATAACACATCACATACACCAACAATGTCAACTAGAAATGTTCTTATAGTTTGTACCAAATCTCTGTAAAATGTCCTAAAAAATAACCATTAAATACCTGCAAATTAATCAGAAAACAAAGCCTTACTGTTATCTGCTCCAATAGACTAATACCAGAGGACTGGTACTGACGCAGTTATAACTACCTCACTGTAGTGTCCTGTAATGTCTCTCCTGCACACAGACACGTTACCTGATTGTAGTTCTCAGTCTCTGTGGAGCACCTTGGTCTACAGAGATTACATTCAGATGGTAAGATGGGTAGTTGCAGCAAGTTCATTTACATATGTTTGCATGTACATGTTTGTGTTGTCTTCTAATAATAAAGCTATGAGTGGGTGCCTGCATGTCTGCTAATTTATGTTTATGGATTGTCTTAAAACACAAGATACATTTCATTCAGGAGTTGCCTAGAATATTAAAATATAGGTCTTGCTTTCAAATCACTGTAAAATCAATACCTTTAGCTTTTACATTTTACAGATAACGTTTTTAGCAATTGATAAAAAAAACAAAACAGATGATCAGCTATTAGAATAATTTCCAGATGCAGGCCTGGCATGTTGTCATCTTGATAGCCTGAAGAAGAAAGAGGGGCAGCAACAGAAAGCAGCATGTCCCTAATTTAGATTTGTCCTATTTGCCCAATGAAATCAAGACACTGACACTGAACAGAAGCAGCAAATGAAGAGCTGTGTGTCCACAGGACTTTTGTTTTGGCTCTCTTCTCTCTCTCTTGTTCACATCTCTCTTGCTAAAGTTTCTCAAAACTTGAATGTATTGTGTTTATTTGACTGATATTAAATGACAAAATTCCTGGTTATTTAAATTTTGGGAGCTTCTTGCTGCCGTTGTACTGCTGTAAATGGTAGCAGCATCTTATAAAATGGTAATTCATTGGCGAGTTGAGTTTAAAGCCTGAATACAAGAGATAGTTGAAGCTGAAATGTGAAAACGAACATTTGGTAGCCTACGTGCTGCTAGTGAAGTGGAGACACTTGTGATGGGGGGTCAAGAGGGCATGATAAGTATACAACTGTAAAACAGTACTCCATTTGAAAGAGAAAAACTGTGAGTGTGGGACTGGCAAATAATGCAAACAGACTACAAGTGGGACTAGGGGCTGAGGGCAGGAAGTGGGACTTGCAAGGAGAGTCTGATAGTGGACAGGACATGCAGACTGGCTGGAACTGGGTCTGTTGAGGGAATCTGGAGGTGGAGCTTTTAGAAAAAGCCTGGGCTATTTGATGCTGGATAACACTCAGCTCAGAACACATCGCCCCCATCTGGGCATTTAAAGAATAACAGCAAGGACGTGGTTCTGTGTGACTTATGACAAAAACATAAACAAATCTTTCTTTTAAATATGATCAAACCTGCCAGGAGCAACTACAGGGGCGAGACCACCAGACAACCATCAGGACTGAAGCTGGTCACTGTGATCTGCCGACTCTGAAGGATGACTCAGTGTTTTGTAATGGAATATTTTTACATTGTGGTATTGTTTACTTATGTAAAGTACTTTGACTTTACTTTCTTAGTACTTCTGCCACCACTGTTCAACACAACATAGGTCTTATTCACAGCAGACATTTTGTCTCAGGTGTTACTAATAACATTAACGATGACTCTGTTCCATTCAAGTGTCCCAGTAAACTATGACAGTGAGCCAACATGCATAATAATAGCAGGACCCTGAAACTGAAACAGCTAATTCATTTTATTATGTGCACCTGTGCTTTTCCTATTATTATTTTTAGTGTAGCAATTTTAATTTACTTATTCATGGTGTGTTTTATTCATTTATTTCAGGAATTGTTTTACATTCTCATATAATTCTCTTGTATTATAATTAAGGTATAGTTAAATGAGTGAATAACTGAGACACAGGTTTAATAGTGATAATGTTTATTTGTATTGCACACCAACGTGATTTACTCACAACAAACAATAGAAACAAAGATAAAGGGATAAATTCAAAAGGCCGAAACCAGTAAAACCAATGTTACAAACTGCTTTACATAAAGGAAACACAGAAACAGAAACCAATGAACAAGACATCCAATAAAAAATATTTTACAAGTGCAATGTATAAAAGGAGATGATTTCAAGCATAAAAGACATTTTATATTGTATTATATTTAATAAATATTTGTTTTAAGAAGTGATTCAGGAGAAGATATTTTAAAACTGTCAGAGAAACGATGACAGTAAAAACATGATGTTTACTGTGTTGTTTTTGCCAAATAGTCATTAATACAGTAAAATAATTGTGCACATAATTTGTACTAAATGGGCTAAAACAGCTGTAATGTCTGTCTGTAATTGTCTTTCTAAACATTTACCATTTTTGTAATATTTTATTCTAACTCAGCACTCTTCTAAAAGTCAAAGAAAGTGTTTAAATGACCATAATCCTAGTTTGGCTACAGTTCATATTTGCAGATCCATGCTCCTCTAACTCTGTTAACATGCAGTACAGTTTGATGCTCACTAGATGGCAGACTCTGTCATGCAACATTTCACACAATTCACATACACAGAAAAGTTCTCTTTCATATTGCCAGCAACAATAATTTTATCCAATTATTAGGATAAAATGTTAAATTTAATATTGGGCAGAGGATCACCTGCAGGAAGGACTTCTTCCTGATTTGCACATTTATGAACCCATCACATCCAACATGGTGCATTAATTCTTTGTATTATACATTTGCAAATATATGTACTTTTATACTGTGAACATTCACACATTCCCGGTCAATATCTTGTACAATATTTTTTAAACTCTTTCTCTTTTCAATCACTTAGTATTTTCTCTTATCTACTATTTTTTTTTATTGTAATGCACCGCAACACCAAGGCAAATCTCTTGTATTTGCAAACCTACTGGGCAATAAACATCTTTGTGATGCTGATCTGTTTGTTCAATCTTTCAATATAAGGTTAGTCACAGAGAAACACAGAAACCACATCCAAAATACATTTGAAACTCACTGCACAGCAGGTTTCTCACAGTGTGCGGTGTAAGTTTTGCCGTCAGATGGTTCGTTGACCTGTGTAAACACTGGCATCATGTTCATTTTTACACTGTCACACTTAAATTTACAATTACAGCTGTATGGTGTCATTTGTTCCTTTGTTTTAAACTTTTACTGTTGTTCTGTGTCATATCTTTTTGACCCTATCTACAGATATGATGGGATATTCTAGTTTTATGGTAGAGTCGAGTGCAGAGAGCCTTGCTAACTTCTATCAGCTCACAAAGACCGTTTTGTTGAACAAACAATTAAACTCCTTTGTCAGAAAAGTGACAACTGCACGTCTGTGATGAGATCTGCAGTGAGTTTGTTTGCCCTGAACCAAAATATGCTGATCTGCCCGGCTGTGTGGCTCCGGGGGTCCAGCACCTGTATAAACAGTTGTGTATGAGAATATGATACAGTAACAACAGGCCACAGTGTTCTCTGCAGAGTTTGCAAGCAAGAGAAAAGTGTGAAGAACGATAAAAAAAGAGACGCAAGGGACAAGGACATTTAAACTACTCCGACTTTGGAACATGTCAGTTTCACCTTCACCAACCTATTTTTGCTGTGTGTCTCTGATAACTCCATGACATCAACACTGTCTACAGAAATCTCAGACAAAACCTATCAATGTATAAAACATGGCACAGATAGCTTTACGTTTTCTATTAAATGTTAGAGTGACTTGCAACATGTATGCCCACAATTTACGCAGCAATGCAAACCATATATATGCAGATTATGTTGCTATTTCTTACACCTTCCAGGAAACCAAGAGGAAGAGGGAGAGCTGGGAAAAGAAGTAAAATGCAGCATGGTAATAGCAGGTTACAAAGAATCAAGGAAAAGGTTGTAGAAATGAATGAGAACAAAAGATTCAAAGAAAGTAGAGGATAATCAGAAACAAGACAGGAAGTGAATGGGAACATTCAGAAAGCAGCAGATGGAAAGAGAGATGGATAGAGGGAGAAGTGAGAGCCTGTTTGTTCAGCTAATAAGTGGTTTGCTGAGTTTGTAGGTGTCCTGCTCAGTACTGATGACTTTGGGAAACTTTGAGGACTTTGACATTTACTGCAGACTCATACCGGCTGGGATCACGTAGATTTTTCTGGCCACCTGGTGGTAAAAGAACTCCACAACAAACTGAAAAACACTGACAGTAATAGGTTATCACATTATGAAGTTGTAACAGCCAACATGTTTGCAACTAGAGCTGCAACAATCAATTAATCGAGTATCAGAAAATTATTTGCCAACTATTTTGATAAATGATTCATCATTTTTAGTCATTTTTTTTAACAAAAAATGTCCAAAGCCAGCCAAAAAATATGAATATTTTCAGTTTTCTCTAGTCTGCTATAATAGTAAACAAAGTGTGTGTTGTGTTATGTATTGTTGGCCGTGACAACAGTTCATCCAACAGATATAGAGCAACATTAGCATTCATTTGGAGTCATATTTTTCATATTCTGACTGATCTATGTCCAAATTTCTTTCTCCTTTTAGCTGTTTTGTTTGCTAGCTTGGACATTTTGAGAACTTAAGATTCTGAGAAAGTAGAGGATAACTGGGAACAAGACAGGAAGCGAAAGGGAACATTCAGAAAGCAAGACATTAACTCGGAAGCAAATATGTTGATTGACATGATGATGCTGGAAATTTGGTTGCTTATCTATCTTTTGTAATGTTGTCTTACTTACTCCTTGAAAGAGAGAAAAAAACTCCAGCTATTATAACTCATACAATATATGAAATGATGCATTTCATGTATGTTTCATCATATATTTAGATGTATGATATTTTGTTTGTTTGTTTTAAGGCTGCTGTGAGGATGCTGTATTTTGGTGTAGAAGTTGTCATGTATAAAAACTACCTTATATTATGTAAAGTATTTGTGTATAGATATGTTTTTTCATATATAGTCATGCTCTTTACATGTAAAATGTTATGTTACATACAGATTTGCTGTGGTCACTGAAAAGGGAACACTGGATCAGTTTCAAAAGTATCCTCTCCCTTCCTTTTTCCTCATCTTTTTATAGGAAGAACACACTCTAGGACCCGCCCTTTGAACCTCTCCACCAATGGGAAATGAGAAGAAAAGAGTCAGAAGTAAGGAGAGAGAAAAAAACTGTTGACATTCACCCCTAGGTAGAGCTGGACAATATATCGACATTATGTCAATATCATGATATGAGACTAGATATCGCCTTAGATTTTGGATATCATAATATTGTGATATGGCCTAAGTGTTGTCTTTTCCTAGTTTTAAAGGCTGCATCACAGTAAAGTGATGTAATTTTCTTATCAGACTGTTCTAGCTGTTCTATTATTTGCCTTTACCCATTTAGTTATTATATACACATTATTGATGATTATTTATCAAAAATCTCATTGTGTAAATATTTTGCGAAAGCACCTATAGTCATCCCTACAATATTGTCACAATATCGATATTGAGATATTAGGTCAAAAATATCGTGATATTTGATTTTGTCCATATCACAAAGCCCTATTCACCTCTGAGCTGTGGTTTAAATATTAGCATTATCAAGCTCGACAAAACTAACAATGTGCAACCGATTTGAATTTTCAATATAAGTCTCTAATTGAAAAACGCGTTCCAAAAATATTCAAATGTCACAGTTATTCACCACAAATCAAAACATAATTGATCAAAAATGTGTAGTAAATTAAAACTCATTTTTCTAAACTCTGTTTTATTCGAGTTTTCTAAGGTTTTTCGTGTTCAAGCTTGTATTTTGAAGGCGGAATAGCACAGTTTCCGGTAGCGCTCAGACTTTTTCTAGCTAGTTGAACGCAGCTCATTAACAGCTGCCTGGTTGCTAGACGACTCAATCTGCAACACTGGTGTGAAAACAGTAACCTCCACACGGAAAGAAAACGACGTTTTAACGGATTTCAGGAAGCTATGGTTAACAGTCTCTGTCACCGCATCACCGGCTTGTTAGACGGAGATTTCGTCTTGTGGTGGACAAAAAACCGAGTTGTAGCATAACTGTTAGCTAACGTCTCTTTTGTTGCCCCATGTTTTTACCACTAGCAAGAGAGGCAACGTGAAGTGCGCTTTTCTTGACTGAGAGGAGGAAAAATGAGAAGATTACACACGGAGAAAGTCAAGTTTTCCAACTTAACGTAACGCTTGTTTTCCAGATATGTTTAGTGCAACTGCTGCCAAGGTGTCTGTGGAGGCGAGTGATGTTCAAACAGACGAAGACTGTGAAGAGCTGGTGAGTCTGAAGCTGTGGGGTTTAGGTCAAGAAAACAACTGACTTTGTCCCTGAGGAAAGTCTGTAAATTGGTTGTTTTGGTCAGTGTTTTCGTACTTATTTGAAGCTTGTAGTTGTGGCATTTGTCAGACTTGTGTCCATACTGAGCCTGTAGCTCTAAACATCACACAATACAGTAGTTTATAGCAGTTGTAAGTTAATGCCTGTTACATGAGGATTCAACCAAAGCTGTAACTATTAGTCCATTAATCGAATAGTTGATCAACAGAAAATAAATTATTTTGATAATCGAGTCATTTTGTAAAAAAAAAAATACAACAATTCTCCCATTCCAGCTTCTGAAATGTGAATATTTTCTGGGTTCTTTAGTCCTCTATGATAATAAAGTGAATATCTTTGGGTTATGGACTTGTGATCAAGACAAAACAAGACATTTGAAGCTGCGTCTTGGGCTTTTGGAAACAGTGATATCCAAAAGTATGAAAAAGTAATCTGTAAGTAAATGAAGTAAAATTTAAATTGAATATAAATAAATACATATTGTGTAACATAAATCTCCTTTATCCATTTAATCATTTGGTGGCCGCTCAAATCTATAGACTCTTTAGGGGACTCTTTCTCCCAGTTTGGGAACGATTGATTTATGGGGTTAATTTGATTTACACAAATTAAACATAGTCTCAACATTTGAAAAAAAGCGTACTTATATGAAATGTGTTAATTGAGTAATGTTTTCCTCTCTCTATCTCCCTCTGTTTTTCGAAATTTCTCACTCATTGACACACATACACCTTCCTCTGTTCAACATAGGTTGAGGATGGCTTCTCTTTCTCTGCAGATATTTTGGAAAAGGTAAACAAATCAGCTGTTAATGATGAATATTATTTGTGGCATGACATCTGGTTCACTCTTGTACTTTTGTCTTCATGTTAAGGTTGATGTCTTGCTTTAGATGTATGTTGTTCCTCAGATCGTTTTTGTTTCATACTTCTGCTTTAACAACTTGATTTTGTCCTCCAGCAGAGAACAAGGAGGAAGAGATCTTCTGTCAAGCCTCCTCCTTCTCCCAGTAAGACTTGCTCAGCTGCTCTGTGGGGAATGTTTTCAGACACTGTAACACAACCCACCTTCCAAATTGCTTGCTTGTTTATATATGTTTCTGTGTATATGTAGGGTCTCCATACCTCTCGAGTCTGAATGTGAACTCTAGGAGGGCAGCGGTGGCGGCCTGGAGACTGCCGAGGGCCTCGCTGGGGGACACCAGAGGGGACACTCCTGGGGACATGGGCTCAGCTCGCCTCACATCCCTCAGCAACGGCCATGGTAGGCACCGTACAAACACAACCGTGTCTCCGCAGACAGAGTCTCTCCTCGGGAGGGATGGCTGGAGGAGTGGCTGTTGAGGCTTAGATGGAAGGAGAGATGGATAGAAGGAGAAGTGCGAGGCTCAGACTGTTTGTTCAGCTGATAAGTGGTTTGCTGACTTTGTAGGTATCCTGCTCAGTACTGATGACTTTGGGAAACTTTTAGGACTTTGATATTTACTGCAGGCTCATACTGGCTGATTTTTCTGGCCACCTGCTGGTAGAAGAAGTCCACAACAAACTGAAAAACACTGACACTAATAGATTAATCACATTATACAGTTGTAACAGCTAACATGTTTGCGACTAGAGCTGCATCGATTAGTCAATTAATCAATTAGTTGGTCAACAGAAAATTTGATAATTGATTGATTGTTTTGAGTCATTTTTTAAAGAAAAAAAATGTCCAAAAAGCTTCACAAATGTGAATATTTTCTGGTTTCTTTGGTATTCTATGATAGTAAACAATATGTGACTGGGTTATGTACTGTTGGTGGTGAAGAAGAGGACATCACTTTGCACTTTAGGAAACAGTAGTCAACATTTTTGACCATTTTCCAACATTTTATAGACCAAATGACTAAAAATAATCAACAGACTTATCGATAATGAAAATAATCATTTTCTGCAGCTTTGTTTGCAACCACTTGTATATTTATTCATCCAGCAGATACAGAGCAACATTAGCATTCATTTGGGTTCATGTTTTTATCCACCTGACTAATCTGAGTCCAGTTTATCCTTTTAGTTCTGTTTTGCTTGCTAGCTTGTTGCACTGCCCCCAGTGGCCAAAAACATCAATTAACCCAGGTTCAAAGAATGAACAAACTACAGGATGTTCTCCACATGTGTTCAATCAGAGTTACGGAGTATTGAATCTTGTTCTCTCGTCCTCTATCTCAGATCTGTCCCAGCTGCTGAGATCAGAGTGTGATGTCACACCGGAGCTTCTGAAACAGACCTTGACTGCGAGGAAACACAAACATCTTCACTCTGCATCCAACGGTGAGAGAATGTCAATGAAGGTGTAGAAGTGGAGAGCAGACCGGTGTAGTTGGGGAGGGTGAACAGGATATGAATTCCATGTTGTTTCATAACTACAAGGTGAGAATGTGAGTGACATGCGTTGGGGTGATTGTGTACCATCTCCTAATTTGTCTGTATGTGTTTCAGGCTTCACCTTCGGCAGCGGTGACTACAGAGAGAAGGAGGACATGTATGATGAGATCATTCGCCTCAAGAAGGTAAAGTGTAATAAAATGAATGTGTAGTAGTTTGCTTGTCATTAAGAAACAAACACATTGTAGCAAAATGGCAGATTGCACTTCAGCTGGAGAGTTCAGGGTGAAGCGACCGTGCAAGCAAGCATCTGTGGCCTCCTGAAGTGGCCTTGATTTGTGAAAATTTGTGACAGTCTTAGTAGGAGTCAGATTTGGTGCCTCAGTTCCTTTTATGTCTTTCTGGATGTGTCATTAATCGCTGGTGCTGTTCTCTTCAGAGTCTTCAGGCGCAGAAGTCTGACAACCAGAAAATGAAAGCCAAACTTCGCCGCCTGGAGGGAGATAACGCCAAAAGAGAGAAACAGCTAGAAGAACTGTTGGATCCCACTAAAGTATGATCACTAAATTGCTTCTAATATTTGTCACGAAAACATTGAACGACAGATACATTTCAAGATATTTGTATATTGAAAATGTCTTTTTTTTTATAGGGATCTGAATATACTCGTAGTTTGGTGGATAAGAAAAAAGAAGGGAGTGTGGTGAGTATATCCAGTATATTGGTGAAAATACAAGAGATTATTTTTAAGGATGGATCATAAACAAGCTTATAAAACTGTTTTCTATCCATTAAGGTTCTCAACGGGCTGAAACAGAGAATCCTGAAGCTGGAGCAGCAGTGTAGAGAGAAAGAAAATGCTCTAAGGTGAAATGTCACCACACTTATACATCAGTCCAATTGGTTTAGGCGTGAAGCAGCATAATGTTCAGTTTGTTTCCTTTTTTATTTTCCAGTAAACTGCAGAGTGAGCTGAGGACTACCAACCTGGAGGAGCTGAAGATAACAGTAGAAACCTACTTTGAAGAGGTCTGTATTTTGTTGCTTGCAGCATTTTAGCTCAGCTGTGGAAAAGGAAATGTCATCTAACTTGTAATGTGTTCATGTGTGCAGATCCAAAGACTGAGGATGCTTTTAGAAGCTGCAGAGAAAAGGTACGCATCTCCTCATCAAGTTTTATGTTTTTTTGTGACACAGAACAATTTGTATCACGGGAAGTAAAAAAATGTGTATAGTCTGAGCCTGATATACTGACCCTAAATAAACCTGTTTGTGTTAGTCTGAATGGGTTTTTAATCTCACAAGAAAATGATCTTCCCTTAAAAGGACGGGCTTGTAGATCTTTGTGATGCATGTTAAGGAAATACTCTATATCATCCCTGCCTTCAGCATCTCCATCTTCCTCACGTCCCTCTCTCTGTCTGCCCACAGTAGTCGAGCAGAGAGTAAATGCTCTCAGAGGCAGCAGAAAGCTCTGAGCTCCACCGTTCTGCGTCTGTCTGAGAACCTGAAGCAGCTTCAACAGGAAAACACAACGCTCAGAGAGGAGCTCAACACTGAGAGTCCTGCTGGAGGAATCAAAGGTCTTTACTCACACATGTAAACACACAGGAGCCCACAACAGACGCAATTAAAAGACATTTACTTCCATTGTCTTTTTTGGTTTATCCAGTGAATTAAGGTTCTTCATCAGACTAATGCAACAGTCCTAGAAGTCCAGTACTGCCATGAAGCAGTCCTGCTCTTTGATTTGTAAATAGCCCACAATGGCCTAATATAAATGTGGCAGCAATCTTCTCTCTATCATCCAAATTACCACTACTATTATAGTCTGTATATAGGCAATAAGCTCCAGGTGCAGCTTAGATTTCTTTTAACTTAATGGCGAAATCTTTGCATAATTACTGGCTTATTGGTATGCAGCATCCACAGTACCTTATGTCCTCCAATTACGAGGGCTTTCACTGCTTCCTCATCCGAGCAAAAGGGTTTTATCCTCATGTTAATCCTCTCTTCCTTTCATTGTGAGCGAAGTTTTTTTTGACTCACATCTAAGCGGCAATCTTCTCTCTGTCATCCAAAGTACCACCACTGTTACAGTCTGTGTATAGGCAATAAGATGATTAATTATGAGAGCTACTGGCTGTGACGTAATTAGTAGCCTATCTAAAGGAGCATTTCAACCTTTTTAGCTACTACAGTATTAACATTAGCACAGAATATACCTTCTTTTTTTTAAAAATATGGCTTTTACATTGAACCAGAGATATTAAAAAAGTGGATAGCTATCTTGGTATAAACAGTATAAATGTCTTCTTGGTTGTCTTATGTTTCCTTATGTTATATAACATCATATTGCCCAACCCTAACAATAAAGTATGAGCTACTGATCTTTTTTGTTGCAATTCTCATATCTTTTTTTAAACAAAATATTTTTGAAAATTTTAAGGTTTTGCTTGGAATAGCTTAGTTGTGTCTAGACCAGTGCATACTAAAATAAAAAAACAATAACAACTATTAAAAATGATATAAAACACATTAGAAAATCAATACATTTTTAAAAAAGTAGCAAAATATTAGATTTTTCAGTGTTTTTGAAGTCCTATAAAAATCTCTATTATTAATCCAGGTCTATACAGTGAACTGGGTTGTTAAGACTGAATTAGTTGGGGATAATATCTGATTAGAAGCGTATCAATCCTCAACCATGCAACAGAGAATGTAACACATTGCTGTATTGTTTCCTGTGCTGTAATGCTGATGAAAGAAATGTGTCCTTGTGTGTCTCCTAGGTTACAGAGAGTGGAGTAAACAGAGACTGCTGAGAAGGCTGTTTGAAGTGGAGAAGGTGAGAGGAAAATGTAACTTATTGTCCATGTAAACACACGCAATTGTCTTTGTCAGGCTGTCAGTTTTAGAGTTCACAGTTTCATCCTCTCTCCTCCTATCAGAGGCTGGAGGACAGCAGGAAAGACGCCCATAGAGCAAAGAGCAGCAGCCGATTGGACCAGGAGGTTCAGACCACGCCCACTGAGAGTCTGGATGTTAAGCAAGGGTTTGCCATGGCAACAGAGGCAGTGGTCTCCGTGGGAACGATCACTGAGGAAGGGGAGGAGGTTTCTGCTCTGAGAGGACGCCTCAGCCAATTGGAGATAGAGAGGGCGGAGCTCCAAGAGACGCTGTCGAGTAAAGAGTGAGTGAGGAAAAACTGTAAATTGACCTATATGCTGTATGTAGCAGAGGGCAAAAAGCTTTGAATTTTGTTTGTGAGACTGAATCTGTTTTTGTGTTTTCAGTGATGAAGTGAGACAGTTGAGGACAGAAAGAGAAGAACTGGAGAAAGAGGCTGAGCAATGGAAGGCTGAACAGACAAATGAACGGGACAAAGAGATTCAGCAGCATAAGTATGTGATTTGTGATCGATTTCATTAAATTCAACATGCCATGACATGTTACACACATTCAATTTGGTGGTCAAAGGTCACTGTGCCCTCAAAAAAACATGTTTTTGGCCCTAACTCAAGAATTCAGACACTAATTATGACAAAGTTTCACACAAATGTCTAATAGGATAAAATGATAAAATGAAGGTCAAAGGTCAACTTCACTGTGACATCATAATGTTCTGCAAAAACACTCTTCTGGCCATTATTCAACGCCGTAACAGAAGGGGAGATTGTGACCATATTTCACATTTGGTCGGACGCTGAATTGGTGACACTAATCTTGGGTTCCCACCTTAAAACTGTGGTGATTTTATAGATCTTCTGTGCTGCTGGGTTGGGCTCTGCACCAACATCCATATCTGAAGCTTTGTCTACTGTCATGGCAACAACTTTGTGTTCTATCAGAATCAGCTTTAGTGGCCAAGCATGTGGACACATACAAGGAAAATACACTTAAAACCTTTTTACTAAATTCCTTCAAAGTCTTCACTACAAATATTATGAGTCTGGATGGACATGGATATAAGCTGCAACTTGACTGGTTGGCGGAGGTGTACAACTGCAAGGTGCTTTTTCTAGTTTTTAAGATAAAAGTTAAATATATTTTTTTCTAAACTCTCACAAGCTATTGATGGGTTTACATCTGAGACATCTACATATACCAGAGTCTTTGTGTGGCAGGCAGACACAGTTGGCATTAGAGCTGCAACGAGTAGTCGAAATAATCAATTAGTCAATTGACAGAAAATTAATCAGCAACTTTTTTGATAATCAAATAATTGTTTTAATTACTTTTTAAGCTGAAACACAAAATTTGCTGAATGCAGCTTCTTGAATGTGAGGATCTGAGACTTTTCTGTGTCATACATGATAGTAAACTGAATATTTGTAGACTGTGGATGGTTGATAAGACATTTGAAGACGTCACTTAGTTCTCTGAGGCATTAAAACTGTAATTTTATATAGTGTTATTTATACATAACTTCTACTTTAAAGCACTGCCATGTGTAAAGAGTCAGCAAGGTTTACCTAAACAAACTATGGGTTTGTTAGTTAACTAACTAGTCTACATGCTGTTAAAGTAGCAAAGAAATTTATATTAATGCTGGTATGCAAAGGCTGGCAGATTCTAATGCTAGCTTATATGAGATTTGTGAGTTGTAGTGGAAGTCTCATTTTGTCACGTTAACCCATTTGTTATGCATGTGTGTTTGTGTTTTCTCAGACAGGAACTGGAGCAGTTAAGGGCGAGGATTCAAACTCTGGAGGAGGACAGAAGCAAACTTGCACAAGCTGAACCGTCTCCTCTCTCTCCCACAACACAAGAGACCCACGAGGACACTCAAGACAGAGCAGGTCTGGAGGAAGGAGAAGAAAGGGACACTGGAGGGAGAGAGAAGGAGGGGGAAGGAGCAGAGAAGAAGAGGAGTGAGAATGGGCGGCAGAAAGAGAGAGAGAAAGCGGCGAGCATCATCCAGACAAATTGGAGGGAGTATAGAAATAGGGTATGTAACACACTGCAATTATGTAAAAAAAAAACAAAAGTTATTGATGTGTGAGAGAAAGTTATTGGTGTGGGAGAAGTATTATGTAAAAAACGTCAAGACACTTTGTCCCAGATTTCTCTTTCCATTCATCTTTAGGACATTGTGATGTTGCAGTCAGCATTAAGAGGCCATTTCCTCAGAGAATCACAGCTCAAGGACCTGCAGAAAGATGCACAGAAAAAGGTTTCGCCCACACACATACACTTCCACACAGACCCAAAGTCAGAGTAGATCTGTAAAGCAGCAAGCGTTGCACCATTATCACTAAGTATCACTATCACAGGTGTATTTTAAATTTATTGGCCACTGTAATCAAGAAAAATGATATTATTTTTGATGCAGTATGAAATTCTTGGTTCCTTTTCACAGTAAGACGCTGTGTGTGCATTTAAGTTAGCAATATTGTCAAGTGTGTTATCAAGAGTAAAGAATTGCCCTGATAATAGAGTAAAATAATGTGAAAATGTAGATTAAACAAGACATTTCTAAGCCTGGAACAGCTCTACTTTATATCATTATGAAATAAACCACAGCTGCAGTTTTGTCAAACAACCACTAGATGTCTCTAAAAGGCATTTTCTGTCAGTTACCTGTAATCTCGCTTTTACTCATCACATGCATGTTTTTCTGTCTGCGTCTCACCCACTGAACCATTATTTCTTTCTCCTTTTTGCTCTGTCTCTACCTCATCTTCTCTTTTCAGGCTGTTGAGGCAACAAACCGCAGTGATGTGGCCTCTCCTGTAGAAGGAGAGCTGGATGCAGTTGCCTTGACGATGATACAGTCTGCATTCAGGGGACACCTTGCTCGCCGTAGTCTTGCAATAGAGAGGTGACTCATGTTTACACCGAAAAATATATAAAAAAAACAGCCACAGTTAAACAAGCAATACATAAATCCAGCATAACTTGTGTGTGTGTGTGTGTGTGTGTTTAGCTCAGGGTTCTCTGTGCCTTCTCCACTGTCTCTGCCAATGCTGGTACCAAGAAGAGCTCGGTCAACACACACATCCAGCAGAACAGGTGGGGTTCACACACACTTATTTCTGATTTATTTAATATTTCTTATTTAAATCTTTATTTTATTTATATATATATATATATATATATGAACAAACACACACAAAACACCTTTATAAATAAAAAAATACAGAGTCATATTGACCATATGGTACATAGCATCATCCAAAAAGAAACTCAAAAAAAGGAAAAACAAAGTAGACAAAACACTTTCCCACTCCCCCATCTTGCTATACCCATGTAGCTACACATCCATCTTCACTGAATCTCTTAGCTTAAAGGGGACATATGCTTTTCGTGGTTTTCCTGTTATATTTTATTAGTTATAATATCAGATGTCGATGTTAAACATGGTCAAAGGTTCACAACTTGAGGTGAATGCATGTAAAAATAATCCTTCCAAGTCAAAAGCCCGGGCTTGTAATGCTACCTCTACTAGCCTTTGTTTCTAAGGTTGTTCCGTTGTCCACCAGCATATTTCAGATGGGACTTGGAGAAGTTTCAGCGCTTAAGTAAAGAATGTGAAAAGTTAAATGCGACTGCTACTGTTTGTTTACGTAGCCTCCACAACCGTCAGAAGTCTGCCGAGGACCTTAAAGAGACAGGAGCTAAAACGGCCTGTTTCAGACAGAGGCTGAACTGTAGAGCTTCATAAAGGGCCAGTATAAGATAAATGAGGAGTTTTTTTGAACTGTAAATCATGCAAAGATATTTCAGTACAGCCCCAGAATGTACATATAAACCCGGAAATGTGCATATGTCCCTTTTAAGGTATTTCATGCTACTTGCCTCAACTCTTATTTCAAGGTTAAGGGGTTAATGTTTGAGGGAACATGTATGAACATACATGGATATATCACAGATATACAGTACGTATATGAGACACATAACTTGTCAAACATCCACACTCCTTTTAGACTGTAAATGTAGGAAAGTGTTTTTCCACAGGAAACAAACCATCAGCACAACTACTCTACAGATACCAGACAGGGTTTAGGCTTGTTGTTTGTTGGGTCTGCAGCACCACGGCCTCATTTCTACCCAGACACCTTTTATGAGTAGTGATGGATCTTGCTGGCACGATGATCTAATTTCCACAGTGACTGCATCCTCTGCCTCAGCCTAAGCTTCAACAGCCTTCTATTAGATTCAGATAATGATACAGACAGAGAGCAGCAGTGTGGATCAGTAGCGTTACCTCGCATGACACCTAAAGATCTAGAGCTGCCACTGCTCAAGAGTCCTCATCCTGAGCTACTTCCTGACCTTAATGACTCTGTTAGACTCCACTGCTTTCCCTTCCATCTCACTGACTTTCTAATAGGGAAGCAGCATATGGGTGCATAGAGCAGAGCAGCGTTGTCAGCGGTTTTCCTCGCATGTTAACAAGACTGCCGCCGCATACCATGTGCAGAGGGGCTTCACTGAGAGATTTTGGACAAAACCATCTGATCTTGTGTTCCTGATTTTATTTATTAAAGCGTTTTGCAAGGAGGCATGGTGTCATAACTGTAGTTTACATGAATGTGGAATGGAAACAAGGGAAGCTTTGGTTCGAGTATGACATCTACAGTGTGTGTATGTGTTTATATTCAGAGGATGTGTCTGAAATTTGCTTTAATGGCTGGTTATGTGTTGTTCTGTTGGCAAGGTGCCGCATCTCTCCATAACAATGATGAAAAGCAGGGTGAGGAAGAACACCTCTGGCCTGTCTCGAGCACTCACACATCCAGCATGACACCCATAACAGGTTAGATATATCCATTTCTCTATTATGACTGTGTTAAGAGCACATAAGGTTCTTTTTTAGCAACCCCTGTTTTGTGTGTGTGGGTGTTTGTATGTGTGCTAAAACCTTATTTGACTCAGAAGATGGAATAAAAGTTTGGAAAATATGCTGAAATAAGAGCCAAAGAATCTGAAATATTCATGCATCAACATGTCCGGTACAAATTGCAGCATACATGAAATTCTATTGATTGCACCTTCTATTGTGTTAATTTTGAAGTTCTTCAGGGTTAAACGGGTATAAATTCAGCTAACACGGTTCTATCTGTACGTCTCCTGCAGCCCAAACAGAGCTCCAGTGCCCAGCAGAGTCTGGTGGAGCCGCTGCAGTCGATTCTGACGATTCTGACGACATCATCGTGTCTCCCTCACGCCCTCTGAGAAGCAGAGAAGTCTTAATCTTATAGACCGTCCGTCTGGGTTGGGTGGTGCGTGTTTCTGTGTGCATGTGTTTGAGAGTGTCGGCAGGAGGAATTTCTGCTTCTGTTTCTACTCAGAGGTTTAAACCACCATGTCTTTGTCTTACTGAACCTGCAAATGACAGCTGGGATATCCTAATATACCGTATTTCCTCAAATAGTGGTCAGGGCCTTTGTTTACCTCAACTGCAGAGGGTACCAGGCCTTTATTGGAAGCACGCTCATATTAGTGAGAGGCCTTTATTTCTAATTCCCTCTGTTTGATAAGGATATTTGCTCATACTTTAGTGCAAACCTTCCTTGTTTTCTGATCTGCTTAAGTTTTTGTTATTGCCTTACCAGTTACCACTTACTCCAACGTGCGGAACAATAATGCTAGAGCGTGAGTTTCACCTGGAACGTTTTGGCAGTGGACCACTTAGCTGTAGCATGTGGGTAGCATCCTCATGTATTGTATTGTATTTATTTATCGGGACAGTGTACAGTTTTAACGTAAATGATGCACTGTACCAGATTTAGCTTGAAGCTAATTTTCATCTGCAATCCCTTACAATTAAAACATATAACAGTACAAAGCAAAAAATACAGAGCACATTATACAAAATATAAAGCTACACACAATAGCACATCACATACACCCACAATGTCAACTAGAAATTAATAATGTAAACTATGTATGCTTGCCAGCTTAACCAAGTTATCCTGGTTACCCTGGTTACCCATGATCATGTAATGTCGCTGCAGTCATTATCATTAAACTATGCGCCGTTATCCCCGTATTTAAACGATATTGCGTTTCCTCCGTCCCCCTCCCCTCTCTGTGACGGTCAGCTAGAGGGCTCCGCATGTACTCATAGAACTGGACTTACGTCCAGGTAACTTCTATTTATGCTTAACTGGCATACACCTCATATAACAGGCACCAGGAGAGGTGTCAATCACGCCCCCCGACGTTATCGGAGACCCGGCTTTTAATTGACTACCATCTTTTATTTGAGGAAATACGGTAAGTCAGGATAATATAGAACATATACAATATTTGCTGTCTGCTTATTTTGTCATCTGTGCAAGCACTTCTCCTACAGTAATAACCAGAACATTCTGGGAAGTCAGGTGCAGGATCTTTTATAACATGGAAATACGAGACACATAAACACCTCACTTTGATCACGGTCTTATGCAGGATACTGACAAAACATAAAGATGCATCCAGTGTCTTATTAGAATGATTGACCAGTTTAGTGTTTAAACGCTTGGCCTTGAGGCTAAAGGATTTCCTGTCAAAGTGGAGGAGAAAACACTCGCGTGAACATGAAATGAGCATCCTCTTTCATTTTGACCTGTTATTCTAGTAGTTTATCGTTTGAGCCAAATAGCCCTTTTCAATTTGTCTTATTTATTCTCAGCGGTTGTTTTGTTTTGCCAAAGTGCCTACTGCATGGAGATTCAAATTTAAATTATGGTAATAATAAATGTATTAATTTCTGTTAACCTGACTGGCCCAATCGAGCTACATAACTGAAAAATCCTCTGGATTTCACAGGCTAATATATGTAATGAATCATATTTTGACATGCCTGATTTGTAACACGTAAATGTCCTTACACTAATCTATCATGTATGCTTAATAAATGATGGCTGATACTGAGGTATGATTTTCAACTGATGCACTATTGAGCCAAACTGTGAATAAATTATAGATCAGTCTGCTGCAATACTAAACACACAGTCAGTACAGTGGAGGAAACACAGGGAGGAATGCCAGTGATGTGTAAATGACGACCTTTAGGGAGGTCAACAAAGGATGAGTGCTTTTCTCCCCACATGATGTGTGTAACTTAATTTCTGAGACATTCAATAAAAAGCTGTTTTTTTTATAATGAAGTCTGCCGTATCTGATGTGGTTCTTGCAGGATGGAGAGCAATTTAATTAAATGTACTCAAATACTGTACTTCAATGCAATTTTGAGGTACCTGTACTTTACTGGAGTATTTCAATGATTATTTTCTGATACCTGATACTTGTTTTCCACCACGTTTCTGAGGGAAATATTGTAGTTTTTATTTTTTTACTCCATTTAATTCATTTGACAACTTTCTTTTCAGATTGTGATTTTACACTAAACACTATAAAAAAAAAAACCCTATAAAATACAATACATTGTTAAAGATTAAATAAATGGTAAATGGACTGCACTTATATAGCGCCTTTCTAGTCCTCTGACCACTCAAAGCGCTTTTACACAACAAGCCACATTCATATGCTGATGGCAGGGGCTGCCATGTAAGGTGCCAACCTGCTCATCAGTACATTCACACACTGATGGCGCAGCCATTAGGAGCAATTTGGGGTTCAGTATCTTGCCCAAGGACACTTCAACATGTGAACCGGAGGAGCCGGGATTCAAACAGCTGACTGATAAGCAGCTTTCAACTTTTCTGGTTTGTAACCCCTTACAAAAAAGCAGTGTCTGGTTGGGGCTGCTTGTCAAGTTTCAGATGTCTTACATCAGTTGTTAGGAAATGTGATTTCCCCTTTAAACTTCTCAGATGGTTTCTTTCAAATAACTGTTTGAGGTAAAAGTGCGCAATAATTCACATAAAAAGTTAGTCATTTTAGTACCAAATTCCTTCTTTTTGTTACAATCTTTCCACTGCAGCTAGGACAGGAAAACACTGTCCGTTGAGACACAGAGAGGGAATTTTTTACTAAAAAGACTAATTGTGGAAGATATCCACTTTATTTGACCAATTCAGATGACTAAACCTCATACTATCTTTATGGAAACTTAAATTGAGAGTGTGTTTGGAGGGGATCTTCAAATGATCAATATGAACAGGAGGAATGATTGCCGCAAGAAACACCTGACTACTATTTTAATTGTGAAATTGTCCTTTAAGTACTGTACATTGGACTGGTAATACTTTTGTACGGTTGGATTTTGAATGCATGGTATTTTTATATTGTTGTCTTGATACTCTCACCTAAAATCAAAATATTCTTGCTGCTTCTGTAAAGTAAATCTCTACTTTAAAGGACGGGTTCACAATTTTTCAAGTCTATCAGTCAGCAGCCCAAATTAACACTGACAAAGGTTTTTCTTGCTGTAATCATTCATCCTGTTCACACTGACCATTAGAAGATCCCTTCATGATGCACTTACAATGTAAACAATGGAGGACAAAATCCACAGCCCATTTAAATCCATCAGATTTAAATAGGCTATTCTTCTGCAAAGTAAATCCCTCTAACATGTACTACCATCATTTCAACGTTAGGGGGTGGCCTCTTTGCGCAGCTGCTCTCTCTCTCTTTCTCTTTCTCTCTCTTTCATTCTCACACACATAAACACACACACACACACACACACATACACACACACACAACACAGAGTCGTTTGCAGAGCTGGAGCTGCCGCAAAGCCCCGTCCTCCAGGGCTTTTTAAACACCGCGTTTGCTTCACGCTCCAACAATATCATCCAATTGAAGAGCCGCAGCGCTAAATGCACTGAACCGACGGTCACCGTGAGGACAGCGAGCACAAACCGTGATGGTATAGGAGAAAGACAACGACGGCATCGTCAAACTGTAACAAAAAAAGAGAGAGATACTGGATTGCGGGTCAACAAATTTTAACCCTTCGTCTGCCGATGCATTGTCGCTCTCGCGGAGGGTAGTTGGAACTCGAAGGCGTCTCGGTGAAATGTGAGGTCGGTGACCGTTATTTACCGTTATTTTCAATGTGGTTGAGACTGCAGCCGTTGCAGCTAGCTCGGAGCGGCCGCGTTGATGCAGCAGCGCACGGCTGTGGTGTTCAAATCCGCCACCGGATCTGGGAAGACAATAGATGAAATATACGCCGGCCCGGACTCCCAAAACGACACTGAACGAGAGACTGCACCCGCTTTGGCTTCACTAGGTAAGTTAGGTCATTAACAAGCCTTCTTATCTCCCAACACGGAGCACCGAGGCTTCGATGTACACAGACAGACACGAAGCCCCGGAGCGAATTCTGGCCGTTTCTCCTCCTCGTTGCCTTGACGACTGTGTGAGACTGCGGTAGTTTTAACGGACAAAGCAGGATAAAGCTAGCTAATCCGGGTTTCGCTAACAATTTATTGACCCAACGTTTAACGAATAAACAAGAGTTGCGGCTTGAATATGTGAGTTCACCATCGACCGAGTTGACCTACATGTGTTGATACAGTAAATCCAATATGATAGAGAAGTTGATATAACGGCCATTTCACCGTCCACAACACATATATCCCCGCGAAGCCTGTTTTTTTTTTTTTTCTCATTGAGGGCGTAAATTGGGTGATGCGAGGTAGCTGTCAGCCATGCTATTGTCAGCCATAATTCAAGTACAGTGTGTCTAAATACAGTATGACCTCATATATTTTAATGTGTTTATAATGGGGGTATTTAAACTCCATTTTATGACCAATGCGCCTTCCCTGTAAGCTTCATGTTGCTGTGAATGGTTTATTGGTGATAAGCGTGGGAATGTCAAGTGAGGCGTTTCATGACACTAATATGTTCACAATTATCATGGTAAATATGACAAATTACACGGCAGTAACTGTAAAATAAAACCCAGTGAATGGCAAAATATTCAGTCATACACTTTATGTGTGCAGCTCATTATGAAGAGCTTTTGGTTTTTTACAGAATTTTCAAAGAAAACTGATGAAATAACGTCACATACTGCAGTCTTTTTAAACGCATAAACAGCAGCTTGTACAGGTGTGTCATCATTCATAGGTAAAGAAAGACTGAACTGGCATTTGCAAAGATGTCCATGGTGATGAAAGGATACTCAATCTTTGCAAATTAAGAAAATTGCAAATTACTGGGGGAATTTTAGAGGAGATATGCTTTAGTAAACAGTGAGACTTTGTACTTGTAACTAATGGTAAGCGAGTGTATGCAGTATACTGGTATGCTGACGTTGATTGGCACATATATCCTGCCTTATAATAATGTCAGTCATCAGTAATTACTCCAGTTGATGGAGGCAGGTTTGAGGGGTTTTAGCAGCAGGGATTGTGCCATGGTGTACTTTTATCTTATGCCAAATATGATTGGTGAAATGACGTGAACAGCTGTTTTCCAGCTCTGCAACAGACATGCCAAGCGGGAGTGAATTGTGCTTGAAAAGTCCTTTCTGTGCCCTGTTAACCCACAACAGTCGTGACTTTCTCCGCAGTGTCCGTGTGAGGAATCGGGTTAGAGAGTGAAGTGACTGCCGGCAGGTACCCGCTCAGGATGGCGGCCGTAGTAAACTACTCTCCACCGTGGTGGGTGAATCTGCTCCACCGGTTGCCTCATTTCAATTTGGAATTCCAGCTAGTGAGCAGTGACTTCAGGCCGGAGGACTCTGAGTACCAGAAGGTAAGACAAGTACAGGGGAATAATTGCCTCCTACTCAGAATTCATCATCCCCCTCTTCATGCAGCATCACCTTATCATCCCACCTCCTGCCACATGCCCACACTGTAATTTCACAGCAGAGTGGACATGTGGTGACTGAGGCTGTCCTCCAACCACAGAGTTGTGGGATCCCTCCCTGCGTCGATCAATGCCGTGTGTGTGTACACGTGGGTGTGAGAGAGAGATATGTCCTTGATCAAGACACTAAACCCCCCTACATGCTCCATCACTGTTATGGATAAATGTAGCAGAAGCAATTAGTCGATCCATCAATGAATTGAGTGGTTTCAAACCTGGGTGTTGGGACCCCCAAAGGTTGCAATATAAATCTGAGAGGTTGCATGATGAATACCAAGAAAGGAAAAACCATTTCTGCTTCATTATTTTGTTTTTTATTCTGTCCTTTCTCAAGCCTTTGCTTTTTTTCCTTGTGTCTTGTGTTTTACTTCTTCAGGATGCTAAAAACGCTTAACATAACACAGTCTGAGGAGGGAACTGAAGCTCAATAACACATGCAGTTATTAAGAGGAGCCATGAGTAGGCATTGCTTGACTATCAAGGGTGACTGGACCAAAAGTTTCAGAATCAGTGGATTGGCCAATCAGCAGAAAACAATCAGCTATTAAACATTTTCTGGTTCCAACCTCAAACAAGCAATTTGATGACATCACTATGACTTGAGATGAGAATTTTCACAGTTTTTGGACGTTTTATTGGACAAACAAATATTTGGTTTCTTGAAAAAATACACCAGAAGCAAAAACATTCCTTAGAATGACTTAAATGCATAAAACTATTTGCGGTCATTCTTTGATAAAATGTCGCCATGCAGAGCGTCTCTGTTTCAAAGAGGGGCTTCGGACCAGATTTTTTTGCTGCATTTCATTTGAATCCTCAAACAAGGTGACTTCCAGGTCACTGTCTCTGCAGCAGAAAACGCAGCCTTTGGTAGTCCACATAAAGCCAAGACACATCGTTTAGAATCCTGCATTTCACGCACTGCAGTCTCCACCTCAATGCAGCTTGCTGACATGCACTGGGAGAGGAGGGAGGGCGTGCAAGTTCAAGAGCTGAGCGTGGGAAGGCACCCACAGCCATGAACAAGGGAGAGAGATGAGAACCGGAGAGAGAAGTAGGGAGAGAGAGAGGGGGGGGAGGAGGAGGAGGAGTGAGAAAGATAAAAAGAGACTGATTGGAGGCGAGAGGAGAGAGAGAAGGCTCGATGAGCCATGGGAGGTGCTTCTAAACTGCCAAATAGTCACTTCCTGCAAGCTATTCAGTGTTTAACTAAGGGCCTTTGTGGGTGTGTGTGTCAATGTGTGTGACCACTGGAATTTTAAGGACCCCTTTTTAGACTAATTACATCCTGACATATTTTAGCAGACGGGGCTGTTTCTATGTCATTGAGCATTCTGCGCTATGATCATATGTTTGTTTGTGCATCATTTGCACGTACAGTAGTTGCGTATATAATTTGTGCCGTATCTATATATGTCACATACAGTATGTTCACTTTCTGTGTCAGTGCGTATTTAGCACTTGGTGTTGTTTGTTGAGGTGAGGTCACGGACCTCCCTTAGGGGTTGTGTGTGTTATTGTGTGTGTGTGTATGTGTGAGTGAATATAGGGGTTCTATTCAGGGTGAAATCATTAATTCTGGCTAGACGGGGGGAGGGCGAGGGAGGGATAGAGGGTGAGAATAACAAGAAGAAGGAGGTTGAATTGGATTGGGGTGGGAGGGAGGGAGGGAGGGGGGAGGGAGGGAACAGGGGGGAGAGAGAGAGTGGGAAGGGGAGGGCTGTAGTCTGTTGTGAAAGAATGCTCTCTTTCTTTCTTTCACTCTTTCACTGAAGCCCGTCTTTAGATTGGCTCAGTATATCTGTCTCAAAGGCTTTCATGCATCCACTCATCCAGCTGAGAGATGCAAAACACACGCACACACGCGCGCACACACACACACACACACACACACACACACACACACACACACACACACAAACAAGGTCTTACACAGTGTCCTTCAGTGCAACTGAGTCTGTCACCACACCACCACACACTTTGCACAATGGAGAGAGATTCTTCTGTGTAGTGTTTTTCTTTCTGATGTGATTTGGCAAAGGTTCATTCGTATTCAGCTCTTGAGCCGCTCAAAACTTTCATCTCACACAATGTGTCTCTCACTCACTCGCTCACTCGCTCGCTCACTCACTCACTCACTCACTCACTCACTCACTCACTCACTCACTCACTCGCTGTCGTTATTCTTTCTTGTGCAGAAGTTTTTCTCTTAACCAAACACACTGTATAAAAACTGTTGAGTATTCAGTCACAGTTGGTCTCTGATGACTTTATTGGGGATACTGACTTTGTGGCTTTCAGCAAGAAAACGGTTGTATTTATTTATTTTTCCTGAAGAGCTGAAATAGGAGCTCTTGTCTTGAGGTTCTGCAAGGCATTGAATAGCATGTGGGCCTATCTGCATGTGTGTGTGTGTGCACGTTCTTCTGTTTGTATTATGGTAGAAATGCAGAGTCAGCTACCAGCCACAGTTAAACAGCTGCAGAACATTACAGATGAATCATGTGACCTGTAATAACACACACGCGCACACACACACACACACACACATTCCCAGCTGTGGAAAGTAAGTCAGTAATTGGTATTTTTTTATAGTATGCTACAGTTTGCACAGTGGAAGGCATTATCTCATAGGTTTTTTTAAAGGATCAGAGTGGATCAAAGACAAAAGGAGCTACTCTTGAATCTTTTGTGTGTTTCAAGATCAAAACGTGTCACCCAGTGACCCAGGTCATCAGAGAAAAATGAAAAGAAAAGTGTTTTGGTTGCACTTTGACCCCGTAGCACAGGTGAATATTAACAGAATGAACTGGAGGTCAGTCAGCGCCTCAAGTTGAGAGGATAGTAGTAGGCAAGGCCTGACCACAGACTAATACACAGGCAGAGAGAGAGTGCAAGGACAACTCACTGAGGTGGAAGAGATTGATCCTGTCAGCTCACACACACACACGCACACACACACACACTCACGAACGTGCACGTACACACACTTCAACGGACAGCTTGAAAGTAGATCACTGTGCCTGGGCGTTTAAGGTTTTGCCCCTCCTCCAGCCTGCAAGCTGACCTGGTGTAGCCTAAATGCGCACACACACGCACACACACACACGCACACCCAAGCTCATCATGCTTATTAGTAGCTAATTGATCCACGCTTAATCAGCTCTGATGGTTTGTCAGCCCGACAGTTAATCTTGTGACCATCATCATACACAGTTGGAGGAGAGCGAGGTGGCTGCAGAGACCCGGTCCTCAGATCAGATTATAGGTTTAACATGAAGCTCATACACCAGACACCAGAGAGTCCTGGATCGGAAAATGAAAAATGCTCATTGTAATTTCCCGAAGGCCAATTTTACAATTCAGATAGTTTGTTTTATCAGTCGTACAAAACCCAAAGATTCAGTTTATTATCATACTGTAAATGACAAAAAACAAAGCTGAAAATACAAATCCACACATTTGAGAACCTTGATCCAGCAAAAAAAAAAGACTTATTGATCGAGCTCTGCAGTTTATAATACACTTTCTCTCCCAATGTCTTTTCTTCTCCCCTCTCTTCTTCTCCTCTACATCTACCGTCATTCCCGTAACATGATTTATACAGGACGCCATGAAAACATCCATCAACCATCGATGTAGCGTGAGGTTTTCATTCTTACTCCGCAAAAGCCTGATTGCATTTTATTCTATACGGCATTAAGCCATGACGTCGATTTTTACAGGCACAAGAGATCAAACAATGCATTAGCGGCGCACAGTATGCCTTTAACATAGCACAACGTCTCTAGCGCTAAGCCCATAGATAATAACGGGATAATGCTACAGACTAGGAATCTGCGGAGCTTATCTCCCCCTCCTCTCCCATCAGGATCCTCTCCTCCCATCCTCCACTTGTCTTTCTTTAACCTGTTGGAGAAAAGCAATCAAGTGATTTCCTCTGGCTCAGCCCTGGCTTACAAACCGCTCTCCCGTGAGAAAGTAATGTGGTAATCACAGGAGCACAGTATTGACACATAAATGCACGCACGGTTTCTTACCGATGGGTACCGACGTTGTAAAGGGACGGACTCACGTTTCATTTAAGTTTGATATCTCCTCGCTTTGAGCTCAAACAACTGAAGTACATCGATGTCTCAGCAGGGTTGTGTTTGAGTCTTCTCTCCCTTCAGATGTCACATTACAGCACTGCAGGTCACATCCTATTATACATCATATTGTAACCTATCTGCTGCTGCTGCCGCTGCTGTGGTCTAGTGACCCACTAGCCCGCCTAGATTAACTTAAGCCCTCCAGATTTGACACAGTGCATTTCGCCGTTCTGGATCGTCATACTTTACATCGCAACGGTGACCTTATTAGGCTGCATTGTTTAGCAATGTGAAAAGAGATTTGTACCTTCAAAGGAAAGCTATCAGCGGGCTCTAGTGTGACTGCTTAGTGTGAACAGTTATTTCCGTGATGTTTTCTGAAGTTCAGGAATTTCTCAGTAAAGTGTGCCAAATCAGGGGTAGATCAGATTTGGTGTTAACAATCCCGAATTATACTTCTTACACAGATCTAAGCCCTAAAAACCCACAAGTTGCTGCCTTAGAATATTTTGCTTTCTATTGTTTAATGATTGAAGAAAGGTTTTCAGATATGATGTAGATTTTGGCACATACACACACATACTCTACAGTACATGTGCTTATTTACTGTGGAGGTGCATAAATTGCCGCAGGATCAGTAATTGCTGTCTGGCACTGAGGAAAAAATTTAGGTCAGTATAAAGACCAGCAGTTTATAAAGCCTGGAAGCCAGGAAGTCTGTGAGAATCTCGGAGGTGGAGTCATATTTCGCTATCATCCGTGGAGGATTCCCCATATTTACACCGTTTTTTAGTCTCGCTAACTTTTTCTGACCAAGCAGAATTCCTTTTGTCTTAAGTGTTCTAGCAGATTGAGAGTTTTGAGTTTTCCAGAAACGCGTCGTTGTCTCTCCGAGCGTTCCTGCAGCTCAATGACTTTCCCAGACGACCCCAGATGGGAAAGAAAAACTAACATTTGCAGCGTGTGGGTCTGCGTGCGATAAAAAAAGATTTCATCAGTTCCAGTCAAATTGCTGTAACAGCTCTCATCTCCGTCTTTACCCGTTTCTCCCTTTTTTAGTGTCGAGTTCAGTCGTCTTCTTTCACATCATCTTCTCTTCTGTCTCTTCAGCCTGTTTTTTTTTTTTTTTTTGTTGTTCCAAATTTACTCCCTTCCCCCCCTCCTCAACCACCCTCCACTTCTCCTTCTGTCTGCCCCCCCCCCCACCATCCCTTCCTTCTTTTACACATCAAAGCTTTTAGAGGGTATGTGATCTGTGTGGTGGGTCTCTAGCGCGCACACAGCTACCCAACAGCACAGCTTCCGCTCACTCCATGGAGGTGTGCGCCTGTTTGATGGTGTGCAAATGTGTTTTTCATGGTATCCATCAAATGATCGTTTAACAGACGCTCTCTCAAATGTCTAGAGAGGTGAACACAGTCAATCAATCTGTGTACACAGGAAAAAAACTAAATCATGTGGTCTGTCCGTGTGTCTTATTTCTGCCTGTATCAGCTAATTCGCTTCCTGTATCCTTAACCCACTTCCTAAATCGTCCTCTTCCCTGAGATAAGGACGACTCTCAAGCCTAAAGTTCAACAGGAATAGTATAACAACACACTGTATTGTACAATCATAAGATTCCTATCACCACTAATTGTTTGTTTTTCTCCCTCTTCTCCATAGTCTATCTTGCTGCTCGGGGCCGTGGCTCTGCTGTGTTTGGGTCTCGACCTCCTGTTCCTCCTCTTCTACTCGTTCTGGCTCTGCTGCCGACGACGCAAGAGTGACGATTCCTCGCACTCCCATACGCACTCCCAGCAGCCTAGCGCCGACTGCTGCTGCACCGCCTGGTGTGTCATCATCGCTACGCTCGTCTGCAGGTGAGAGGTCGTCCCGCCCGTAAGAGTAACGCCTCCGTACACCGTTATAACAAAGTGATGTCTGTTTAAAGGTATTTAAACTCTCCTTTCTACCCTCGCAACAACTGCCATAAGGTGTAAGATTTGTTTTATATATTCAAGAACGCTGCTTGAGCGAGTAAAGGTGTTTTCATTCTCTCTCATTAAAGATGTTCCTCTGTAGTTTTTAGTGGCATTTTCTCTGGAGATTGGCTGGAGGGCACTACATTACCTGAGTGGAAAATGTGAAAAACAAGCAGGGACGTTTTTTACTTACATGCTTCCACTGCACCAAAAAGCCCCCAAAAAAAAAATCTGATAAAAAACTGTGAGGTTTACACGGATCAAAACAGACAAAATTATTCATTAAGACCTCCTACGAATGTCATCACATGTGGTAAACAGCAATTAAATACCATGATGTAAACACACACTGATTTATGTTTGTTTTCGCTCCTGAACATTTTAATAGCGATAGTCTTGCTGACATGTGCTCTGAGTTGTTAGTTTGGAGAGAAGATGGGATGAATAAACAGAAGCAGGGAGGGAGGTCTCTTGAAACCCTTTAAAAGCTGTTTAATAACGTTGAAATGTACATCCATCAAGCTGAAAACATGGCCTTTTTATTTACTTCCTGCAAACGTTTTCACTCGACAGCGGACGCACTGTTTGTACATTATGACTATAAATCTACCTACGTCGCACCGCTCAATCTTCAATCTTGTTTAAGCATGAAAGGCCGTGTGGTGTAACGGGAAGCCAGCCAGGTGGTTACACTCCGCTGTGTTGATCTGACTCTGAAGGCCGTGTGTACACTCCCGAGGTCTTTCACCTTTTGTGACCGAGCAGCGGGGTAGAGTGTGTTTTTTGACACCGGACTCTGCTCTTCTTGGCACACAAATAACCCGCCTGCTCATAGACACACACAACCTACTCCTCTATCTTTCACTCTCTCATCACTTTTCTACTTCCCCTTCTCTTGACTTATTCTCTCTCTCTTCCTCTTTTCTTCATCACTGTTAGCCCCCCCCCCCCTCCCGTTATTTATTATTTCTCTCTGTTCGGCCGTCTCCCTGGCCTAGAAAGGTTGCCATGGAGACAGAAGCAGATTTGATGCAGAGACGAGAAATGAATTATACAGTCAGGGGGAGCTGTGTCTGTGTCTGTGTGTGTGTGTGTGTGTGTGTCTGTGTGTGTGTTCGCGTGACTCAGTGCTGAAGAGTGTTTTTTTGCAGGTTTTAATATTTTATGATTAGCTATAATATTTCTTATTGAATATTTGATATGGATCTGAGTGTGTGTGTGTGTGCGTGCGTGCGTGAGTGAACGTGCTCATGTGATTCTCTGTTCACAATTTAAGATGACATCATATTTTATTTTTGGCATACCAACTACATCTTGATTTCCTTCCATTCGTGTGCAGGTGCAGTGGTTTTAGATGGATCAAGCTGTTGCTCGTATGAGGTCGTTGGACACCTGTTATCAAGAAAAAAATGCCAAACATTTACTGGTTCTAGTCTCACTAATGTGATGATTTTTATATCTTTATATCATTGTAAACTGAATATTATTATGTTTTAGATTGTTGGTCGGATAATACATATAATTTGAAGACATCAGCATGGATTCTGGGAACTTGTGAGGGTATTTTTTTTACTGTTTTTTTCTTTTTCATAGACTGAATTAGTCATCAGTTAATCAAAAGAGTATTTGTCAGTTAAATCAATACCAAAAGTAATCATTAGTTGCAGCCCATGATAACATTTTCTCACTTAAGTTTGTGGTCAGTTGTGGGATTATTTGTCTGTATTTAGTCACTTGTTTACATGGAAGACCAGTTTATTATTTAATGTATTCAAGTTTCACTATGATTATAAAGAATGACATGTCATTTGGCTGTGTCACTAGTTGGATGCATTTATTCTGGATGTAGGTGAATCGGTTTGGTTAAGACTTGAACTCATCATGAACCCAATTTTGACTCAGTACAGCATTCACTGCCTTGTCTAACAAGCTCCAGCTGAGAGCATTTTAGTCTGCTCGTTTAGTTACAGCAAAGCATTTTTAGCATTATGATGTCAGTCCATTTCAGCTGAAAATGAAGTGAAACGGCGCTCTATCACTCTGAGTTTGCATCATTCAGAACAGGTTGTGCTATCTTTGAGGTAAGATGACATCTGAGTAATGTATATGTGTGTTTTTGGATGTGGAAGTTTTTTTAAAAGCCAATGTTTGCTGTCTTTTGACTTTTGATTTTTTTGCCTTACCGCAGCCCCTCCCCCTTCCCTTTATGTCTCATATCCTAAGCTGTTGGTTGATAATGTCATGAAATCCCCTGGTATGAGCAGCAGGTATTAAACCAGCAAGATAAAACTCATGGAGAGAGGACAGAGAAGAGGAGGGATGATGGGAACCGGAGAGAGAGAGAGAGTGGGAGAGAGAACAGATGCAAAGAGAGGAGAAGAGGATGAGTAAACAGGAGTGGAAGGAGATCATTAACTGTTAAAACTGATATGACATGAAGGATGGAAAAGGAAGGTGGGAGGCAGGAATGGGTGAGGAAATGGAAAATGTTACATCCAAAGTTCATTTATGTCCCTCCGACGCCTGTATTCATCTTTATTCTGTTAGTCTTGTAAAGCCTGTTTCCCTCTGTATTTCCAGGTTTATGTCACATGTACACATAAAGTCCATCGTAAAGCTTTGAAACACACACACACACACCTACACAATGGCTTGTGTGTGTAAACTCACGGGGGTACTCAAGATCTAATGGGCTAGAATGAATTGCCTTAACAATGGCCGTAAATTTCCCTCTACAATCTGTCTGGTGTGAGCGTGCAGACTGAGACATCATCAATACAAAGAGTACAGTCATACACACATGCGCACATACAGTACGCTAAGGGAAGAGAGGGGGGCTACGAGAGCTTTACAAGGTGAGGAAGAAAATAAGAGCAAAGCGGGGAGGGGTTTGTAGGGGAAAGAGGGTTAGACGTGACGTGTGTAAAGACAATTTCTTCGGTAGCGGAGATGCTGGGGTCGTGTGGGCGAAGGGGGTTCGTGGTGCGCACACGGTTAAAGAGTTCAAGGGGTTTGGAAGGGTGTTGGGGCCAGGAACCTCAGATATTGTAGCATGTGTCATGTGTGAATGTGGGTGCAGAGCTGCAGAAGGATCATATTATGTGCGGTCTGGTGACCCAATTATTGTGTGTGTGTGTGCGCGTGTGTGTGTGTTTGAATCATTCTTGGTAGTCCTGTGCTTGCCTGAGGGTGACACCATAGCAAAGAACGAAGAGCTCAGCGCCGCCTGTTGCTGGTTAACAGAGGAACTGCACTCGATAATTCTGTACATGTATGACTGTGAGCAAAAAAGAGAACGGTTCACTCATCCATGTTGATTATTGTCATGCCATCCGATGGTTGACTTAGTGATGTGTGTTAATACTTTGCACTCTCTGCTTTCTTCCCCCTACAGCGCCGGCATCGCTGTAGGATTCTACGGAAACGGGGAGTCGAGCGACGGAGCCAATCGTTTGGCGTACTCGCTCCGTCACGCCAACCGCACCGTGTCCGGGGTGGAGAAACTGGTGAGTTACCCGCTGTATCCATCACACAAAACATAAATAAAAATGTGACTGTGGGTAGGTTTTCCTGGCTAATTTCTCTTTCCTGTGAATGTACAGGTGTCAGACAGTGCCCTAGCCTTAAACCAGACAGTGGAGGAGAGCCTGGTCCAGTTGGAGACAGCCTACAAGGAGCAGACAGACTACGTGTCCATCGTCCAAAAGCTGCAGGGACAGCTGGACGAGCTGGTGAAGCTGATGGTGGACGTTCCCTTCTGGTCCAATACTGACATTTCCCTGGAGGACTTGGCCCGCAAGACGGAGGCCTTTGACTTTTACAGGTCAGTACTAACATGTAACAGTATGAGTATCATACAGTAACACAGTCTGGGTAAATATTCCTGTAAGAGGTGCTATGTTAAAACCATTAAAACCAACCACGCTGGTCCGCTCATAAAGTTGTTAACCAACCATGGCAATAATGCTTCAAGTTGTAATCCTTAAGATTTCAGTCCTGGGTGGTGTGGTGATGCCTGTGGTTACTGTGGTAACAGCAAGTACATTTAACTTAAAGCAGTAGAAAGCCCAGTGAATAAACTAATTGCTACATTTGCTTTATAATCCTGCGAGTCCAAAACCGTTTAACAAGAATAAATGAGTGATCTGATTGTGACCTCGGAGTGAAATGCCTTCCTCCATGGTGTATGCTTAAGGATTAATTAACTCAGTCCCCAAAGACTATCATCATCTTTTATGTGAAGGATATAATTTCCTTCTGTGTAGTGTGTTGAAATATGAATATCCCCTGAAACACTGTGGTAAATCTGTACAGGTGGTTGGGGTACCTTGGCTTGCTGCTGTTTGATGTCCTGATTTGTCTCCTGGTTCTCTTCGGCCTGATACGCAACTCTAGAGGCACTCTGATTGGGTACGTAGCCTTACTTCATACCACAAAAGGTGTTGCTATTGGATGAGTCAAATCCTCTCTAAACTGTGTTATGATTGTCACGTCGGTAAGCTGAGTCTTGACTTTAAAAACATGTGTGTTTGTTTGTCCTTCAGAGTGTGTCTGATGGGGGTTCTGACTCTGATAATCAGCTGGGGGTCTCTCGGCTTGGAACTGGCTGTCGCTGCTGTAAGTGTGTAACCATGGCAACATCGCGGAGCTCTCTGGGCTCCGCAGTGATGTAATCTCTTCCCACCGCTCGAGCAAGTGCGTTCAGCGAGGATGTTACTGTAGCCTGATGTGTCATGTGTGCTTACCCTCTTACAGTCGGCGAGCGACTTCTGCGTTTCCCCGGATACCTACATCACCAGGGTAACCAAGGAAAACGCTGTCATCAACCAAGGTATGCAGACAAGAAAATGCAGGACAAGTGAACTGGGAGCAGCCATCCAACTGACCATTTTCGACATACATTTTATCACTATTAGTGTTAATTATCGTGGAAAACGTAAGGAGGAAAGAACAGCAGATGATTGGTCAATGGGCTACTCATAGGCAGATACTGTACTGTAGGTTGACAAATCAGCAGAAACATCAAGAAAAGACTCCCCGTTTCCACGCCGACTGTCGAATCTCACCCTGACATGTCGCTTCTATTTTAAGAAACAAGAGTGTGCGTGTGTGTGCTTGTGTGTGTGTATGAGCGTGTATCCAAAGGGATTGGGTTTGATTGACACTCTGGTATCTAAAAGCTCTTACTCTCCCTCTGCTGACTGCAGTGCATCAGCAGCCTTCTACTCCCCGCTCGCTTTTCCCTCTCGCCTGTCCCAAATGTAAAAAAAAAAAAAAGAGAGAGAAATATTCAGAACACACTTAGGATCATTATCTGATTTGTTCTCTCTCTTCATCCTTTTATATCCCTCTTTACCTCTCAATTGCTCCCTTTCTTCCTCTCCCCTCACTCTCTTCCCTATTTGCACTCATCTAATGAGTTCTGTTGTCTGTCAGTTGTTTCCGCTCTATCTGTCTGCTGTAGAGCACAGATGTTGCCTCACTAACACACACATAAAAACACACACACGCGCACACACAATTGTGCCGGAATAATGCTCCCTCCATAGAGACATACAAGGCTCAGAAAGTCTTTATACCCACAGTGTTTCTTTCATTAATGTGTGTGTAATTATTCTATTAAAATGTGTTTATTGGTATATTCCCAGATATCCTGCAGTATTACCTGAGGTGCAACTCTGGCCAAATTAACCCCTTCCAGCAGGTAACTTCACCCTCACCAGTGTTTTTCTTTTCTCTTGTAATTTGACCGACGTCATCGCTTTTCTATACTGCACTTCCCTCATTTCAGCTCATTTTGAACCGAGTTGAATAACCAGAAGATATATTTGTGTGTTTGTTTGTGTTTTTTGCATGTTTGTTGTCTCCGGTGTTTATCTGTATGTTTTGTAGAGGCTGTCAGGGAGTCACAAAGCATTGGTGGAGATGCAGGATGATGTGGCAGAGCTACTGAGATCAGCAACACGTGATTATGCCAACACCAAGGTATGTGTGTGTGTGTGTGTGTGTGTGCATGTAATGATCCGAAGGTCCTTATTTTCACAGATGAGTGGATTCGCGTTAGTGGGAGGGTGATGAAAGTGGCAGTTACAAAAGGGCCCAGCACACATGTGTTTATCTGGAGCGCGTAGATGTACGTGAGGGTGGATATCTATATCGAGCGTGCGTGCGTGTGTAACCTTCGCTCTGTGTGTGCAGGGAAGTCTCGAGCAAATCCAGTCCGTGCTGAATTCCACCGAGGTTGGTCTTCATCAGCTGACTGCTCTGGTCGACTGTCGCAGCCTACACATGGTGAGTCACTCTGTGTGTTGTGTTAAAAAGAGAGAGATGTCCTCAAATCACGGGTTTTCTTAAAGATTCCATCCATGTTTTAAGAAATCTAAAAAAAATACAGTGTGTCCAATATGGTTCAGTTACCTCATTAAAAATGACACCTACTCCTTCTCCCTCATTAAAAATGCTGAGCCAGCCTCTCTTCTCCTCTCCGTATCTCTCTCTCTCTCTCTCTCTCTCTGTAGGACTACGTTCAGGCGTTGACGGGACTGTGTTACGACGGCGTGGAGGGTCTCATCTACCTGGTGCTCTTCTCCTTTGTCACTGCTCTCATGTTCTCCTCAATTGTATGCAGCGTGCCACATACCTGGCCTGGCAAGAGGTAACACGCGCACACACAGTCTCTCACAAGCCACGCACAAGCTTTTTTACATTTTCCTAAATTCATCTACGTAGTTAATCTTAACACTAACAGCTAACATGGTACTAGCTCTAACTTCTTAATAGTCTAACTGATGACTTGAAAACCGGAGAACGACCCGTAAAGAATCTACTCGGTATCCATGCATGTCATTCTTTAAGTGTATTTGCCTCCCGAGCTGTTGTATGGTACGGTACGTCCTCCTGCCTGTCTTGGCATCCATTTACTTTTTCTCTGCAAGTTTTGTTTATTTTATTGTTTGCCGTTAGCACTGCCAGTCTGGCTGACTGTTTGTTTCTATGTTTGTACGTATCTCTCATTTTCTTTTCTTCCGCTGTGGACTTGGAGCACCAGTGTTTTGTTAGATTGTGTATCACCACGTTTTTTTTTTTTTTTTTTCTGTGCCCCACTTCCTCCTTCTGTTTCTTCCCTTCCTCCTCTCTCCCTGTCCTGATTTGGAAATGCTTTGGGCTTCAGCGAATGATGGTGAATATTGAAGAAATTGAATGACCTTATGGTCAGATAAACCCGCACGCTCAAACAACCAAATAATACCTGTGGTAAAAATCTGTTCATAGACGTTAAGACTACACATGCAATGATGGTTATCACAGTGGTTGTGAATTATGAAAACATGCCTGTGCCATAATAAGTAAGTGGTGTTATATGCTTGTTGGTGGGTGTAAATTACCAGCAATGCTACACAATGCCAGGTATTAAACAATAATCCATAACGTCCCTGAATTTACCAAAATAACTGCTCTCGGGGTTGGTTGCTCTTTAGGCTGACTGCTGCAGCTGAGTCTGTTTGATGGGCTGCACAGCTTAGCTCTATTCTTGTTGAATGAGTGAAACACTTCCATCTTGTGGCCAGTCAGGGCAATAACTTCTTTTGTGCCTTTTGTCTCTGTTAACCTGCAAAAAATATTCATACAATACAGCTCCCCCCTTTTACTTCACAGTACCGGCCTGATGTGACTGGGTTATAAATGGACTGCTGCTTTACATCAAGAACAAAGAAGGAAAAAAAAAAAATGTATTTAGTGGCTGATCAGCCAGTTCATTTCTGTAGCCAGAGATCCAGCTTCCAAATCAGCACATATCTTATTTGATGCCTCATTCTGTTACGTTGCTGGCCGTTTTACATTTTTTGACCATTTTATGTCTGAAAATGGTTTTCCCAAACCAGCCATATTATCTCCTTTTTTCCTGACGTTTTTTGCTTTAACTTTTCATGGAGCACTCAGTAATGCATGAATACATCAAAGAAAATAGATTCTTGAAATTTGGACAGTTTGAAATTGATAGTTATTATCAGGAGCAAATCTTTTATGTCAACAGAGGAAGGTTGCATGAAGAAAATGACTGCATGTTTCTACCTATTAAGAGGACTTTTAGAGTATCTTCATATGATTCATTTCATGTAACTGCACACAGCAACCAAAACGGGTCCACTTTGCTGGTGAACTGTAGTCATGCAGTAATATTAGAGACCCTGCTGTACTTGTAGGGGACCTGTTCTGTAGATGAATGCTGCACATGTTCCTTTTTTTTTCTTGTTCAGCTGCTTTGGTGCTGGAGGCATGGCCTTACACAGTCTTTTGTATCAAGGGACTCCACGTAGTACAAGTTCACCTTCCCCTCTCCTAACCTCCTCTTCAACCACTTGTTTACACTCTGTTGTCTCTCTCGGATCTCCCTCCCCTCTACCTTTCTCCCCTCCTACCCATCATGCCCTCTCGTGCCCTGCCCTCACCCTGACCAATTGAAGGACGGATGAGGAAGACGGAGAGGACGAGTCGGGTGCCTCACGGGGTGGTGTGCACGATAACCTGTACCGCGTTCACATGCCCAGTCTCTACAGCTGTGGCTCCAGCTACGGTAGCGAAGCTAGCCTGCCCGCTACAGCCCACACTGTCAGCAATGCCCCCGTCACTGAATACATGTGAGTTAGCACCCACCGCTAGCTAGAGGCTAGCAGGATCAATACACTGCCTGCCATAGGGAGCTGATGCTTGCCCCCTGTGATTCAGACTAGCAGCGTAGAAATGCTCACTGCCTGTGATATAACAAGTAAGAATTACTAGTTTTCTGCTCGTTGTTTGGCTCGCATGTCCTTTGTGAGACACTGTTAGCAATATTTGTCTCTCAGTGAGTTAGTACCCTTCACTAGCGTTCCCTCTGATGTTGATAGAAGAATAGCTGCCTGCTATGTCAGCCAGCCTGCCTGTATCAGTCCACAATGTTATCAAAAAACCTGATTAAAAGAGAAGCAAGGCTTGCACTCGCCATAGCACAAATTTATAATTTCACACTGCTTGCTACATATTACAGTTTTCCACAATTGCTTGCTCTGAATACAATGAAAATATAGAAGAGAAATACAGGTTTTATCTCTAGTCTGCTACTGCTTGCAACTGTTTTAGAGGTGAGCTGTTTGCTGCAGCAGTAAGAAAACAGACAGCACCGTCATTGTGAGTGTCATGCAACATTTCAAGTTTTCTAAACCATTAAAGGTCCGGGGTTTTGCATGTTTTGGGCCAGTGACATACATATCACATATGCTTAACAATGCTGATGACTATACTCCAAAGCATCCCATAGGCTTTTAGAGGGTTTTATTACCTCCTAAATAACTGATTTACAGATTGGTCCATACCAAAACTGTATGAAAATCAAGCTGTAGAGGCATGACACCAGCTTGAGATACATAATCCCTACAATGAACATCTGGTCATATTTACTTTTTATGTCCAAAAAGTCATCATTTCATTGTTGAAGCTTCCTTGAATGCACTAAGAAGGAAGAGTTTCCACAACGATCTCCACTTGCAATTTTATTACCATGTGAAAATACGGTGTCTTTACCAAAACATGGAGACAAAATGTCAACTGTCATGACTTACCAACATCAAGCAGGTGTCAAATCTCTGCAGGTTGCATTAAATTAATGGAAACCAAGTACACGAAATCTATTCAATCACTTACTATAGGCCAATGCTTTTGAAAATGTTTTGGCAGTAATGTAAACTATACATTTACAGTTGATGGGCCAAAACATGTAAAAGCACTTACCAGTCCTTTAACTATAAAGATCTTACATTTATTTTCAACTGAAACAGACCATGGAATACTGAATATTGAAGAATGTGTGTTTTGTTTAAGGGTAAAATACATTTGAGTAGTTTCAGGTACTTATTTTCCGTGCCAGAACTATAATGTTCTTCTATATATCAGTGTCTCTTTCTATCAATACCACGTTGAACCATGTTTCTTCAGTTTTTAATATCTACCTAAGGTTTAGGAGATAAAAGAAATATCCTTTTTTTTTGCTTCCTAGTGAATTGTGCTTCTAGGGAGCATTTGAAGCTTAATGACTTAATATTTTATGTTTTAAAGTTTTCTTTTTGAATCCTTAAATAGTTGAAATGTTGCTACACCTTTTTAAATATTTGCTGTAAGCCAGTTTTCTCTGGGTCTCCACCCTGATAAACATACTACTTCACTGAGTCAGTGACCCATTGTAAGACCTAAATGTTTTTCCCTTGTGCGTTGTTAAGAAAAAAACATTGACTATGTTGGACTAGCAGAGGTCTTTAACTCCTGGCTTTATGGTACCAAGCTTAAGTCCCTGGTTTGTAATTATCACTGAGGCCATTTGTTAGAGGCCATTTGTCAGAGTCATTAAGTTGTTATCATGAGCAGACCAAAGATCAACTCAACAACTGTGGTCTCAGCACCAGCGGCAGGGTGACCACATGCAGTAACCTCTTATTCTATAATGCAGGAGCCAGAACGCAAACTTTCAGAACCCTCGGTGTGAGAACACCCCCCTGATTGGCAGGGAGTCCCCTCCACCCTCTGTAAGTGCACACTTTCTAGAACACACTCTCCCTCCACTATCTTCCAATACCCATAGCGCTGCTGGGAAATATTCAAAACTGAAGAACAGAGCCTGCAGAGATGGCATTATTATTTGAAATGTGATGGTGTGAATAAATTGACTCTTCATGTTATGTTTATACCATGCTAGTGTGGTTATTGGAAGGTAGTCCCCTATCCCTACACCACTGCAAGTGTCCTCTGCTCAACGTAGACCGTGATCATGGATCGCCTTTTATGAAGGTCATTTTGGCAGCCTGGGAAGTTTTAAAAGAAGCCTGTTGTTGGTAGGATTCGCACTCGCATCAAACGAGGCTTGACTCTTTCGATAAATGTGATTGTTGGATCAGTCTAATACACGTTAGACACAGAGTTGTTCTCTATTTCTGATGTAAAAAGTCTGGTCGGTTTCACTGTGGCTATTAGTGCCGTGTGAGGAGAACTTGCAAACTACATAACAGCAGATTCTTGCTTTTGAGAGACATTGTGAGAGAAACTTAAACACTTGGATTTTTTTTTTTTAATATTTAGGATTGTAGTGCAACAAGCTTTTTTCTTCAAATACACAAGACATAATCCTGTCAGTCTGTATTGCACCTCTTGTTTTAACTGTGTGGCACATAGTGTTTGCCACAAACAGGTTGACTATTCCGGCTGCTGGGCATGTAGTTGTGGATGTTGTTCCATGCAGTATCAACTGTATACATTTTGGGGCTACAATACTGTGGAGTGACAAAAATTAAATCAACAAATCTAACATTATCACCTCTGCACAACTTATAAAATGCATTCCTTGCTCCATGTCACCTGGCCGTACCCTGCAGTCAATCATTTTTTTGACGAGAAAAGCCCAAACCTCTAAAGTTCTTGCTCCCCCTCCCCCCTCCCCCCTTCCTCCCCACTCCCACAGTGTGTCTATGTGTGCATCTTCTGGTCGAGGTGTATGTGTCCTCTGTTTCTGTGCCCCCCCTCACCCTTCACCATTAAACAGCCACCCACAGGAGCACACGTTTCCTATCTCCACTGCTTAACCGTAGCAACCAGCAAAAAACGGCAACAATCCATCATTCGTAGCCAGGGCTGCCGACCCCGGCCGCCATTCCTGTGCCAGAACGCTCGCCTGTCGTCTGCAGCGACGGGGAAAACCAGAGGCCTCCAACTATAACTAGCTAGCTGCTCGTAAGAGACGACTAACTCATACCAGGCTAACCTACTACTGTACATCAGAACTAGAGCACTAACTACAAACCACTGACAAAAAGAACCACATCTTCTAATTTACAATAACATCATCCAGACCTAATCAACTGTTATATAATGACTGTTGTAATCAAACCCCCGGCTGTCCAAATGACTGGTCCAAGTGTTTCTGCTGTAACTTTGTCTGTTTGTGTTTGCTTCACACGTCTATCTATCTATCTATCTATCTATCTATCTATCTATTTATCTGTCACAAACATTCACTTTTCTTGATCTAATGTACGTTATTTAACTGAGACTATTCCTACTCTACTTCTTCAGTGTAAATACATATTTTTCCTCTTTCTTCTTGTCTTTTTCCTGTTTCTGTCTTTCACTCCTGCTTCTCATCGTTTGTTTCCTTTCCCAACATATTTGTCTCTTCACCCCGCCTCTCTTCACTCTTTCTCCACGCTTCCTCCTTCCTTCGTTCCTCATTGTCTTCCGTCTCTTCAGTACACCTCCAGTATGAGAGCGAAGTACCTGGCCACCAACCGACCAGACCAGAACCGACGCTCAGTTCCCAACGACCAGCTGGACCCGGCTAGCCGGCCTCACCCCACTGCCCGACCACAGTCCTCAGTCCATTAAGAGACCAGAACCGCACCAGTCTGCCCCTGTACTGCCTGAATCCAGTTCTCACAGCCAACAACAACAACAACAACACCCAAATCCAGTGCTCACTAGAGCTTTAAGCACCAACAGGACCCCAGTTTGTCAAGGTCTGCTGAATTTCATCAACACCGGTTCACCAGAAACACAACAGAAAGCCAGAACTCATCAACCAAGCACCTCAACAAAGGACAGCACTTTTACAGTCAACTCCTCCGTCTCAACACAAAAAAAAAAAATTCAAAAAGCCGAAGGCCGTCACACTTGGTCATTATTTTTCCTCCTCTTCTTCGTGGACACACACCCAGAGCTGCTCAGATCAGCCCAACACACACACAACAATGCACAGCAACTAAAGCGCCTTGGCTTGGACTTCAGTTTCTTCTTCTTCTACTCTTTAAATTTCTCCTCCTCCACTGGGATCCGTACACCGCCGTCCAGTGGAGACAGCTACAGCTACGCCCACTCACACCACTCAACCCCCTGACACTTTAACATTCAGAATACACACGCATACACACACACACACGCGCACACACACACATACACACACGCATACACACACACTGTACAGAGCTGTAAATAGTAAACGTGTGCTTTACTCTGAGTTCATGAAAAATAGACTGTTGAATCATTACTGGTAATGTGGTGTGCTGCGTGTTTATCATGGAAACTTTTGCTGTATCTCTCATACGTACACACACAAACACACACACAAACACACACACACATACACACAAATAGGCGGATAGTCTAACCGAACACACATCTGTATAGATAATAAAGCCAGTGAATCAGAAAGCCATGTTTAGATAGAAACTGTGCCACCACATCCACATTCTCTCTTTAGCTTAACATCGTCGTCTTAACTAAGACTTATAACTTGAATCGTGAGCTCGAAAAAAAAAGCGCGTCCACGTCTCCTCTACATGTTCGTTCATGTGCACACGCGCGTCGATTAACGCATTTTTAATATGAGCCAGGAATCCTGTCGTTGGAATAACTGTTTTGAATTTCGGGAATCGGGAGCGAGAGTCAAGGAACATAAGGAGGCTCAACCTGTGCCAAAAAACTCTGAATAATGAGGGATGCCTGATTTCTGTCCTCTTCTCCTACTGCCTCCACATGTCTCAAAAAAAGGGAAAAAAAAAAGAAACTCATGGAATGTTTTCCCTCCAGCTGTAAATAATAAAGAGAACGGGGAAAACACTTGAAAAGGCGAGCGATGGACAGAAATGGAATAAATTACGACGAAACGTTTCCCAGGTGCTATGTAAGCCAGTCTAGAAGACGATCAGGACTCAAGGAGGGATGGAAACTTTATTCTTACTTTAATGTTTTGTTTTCATTCAGGGATGTGATTAGGAATATAAAAAGCAGTAAAAAAAAAAAACAACAAAACAAAAAAAAACAAACAGGAAGTTGTGTCCTGAAACCTGAAATATCATGTCCCTGATAAAAAATGTTACATAAAAGTGTTACTGAATAAAAGGACAGTGGGTGTTTTTTTTATGTTTTACCATAAGCTGACATTCGGGATGTGATACTGTGACAAACTTGTAGTATTTTGTTTCTGCTTCTATACTGTTGTTAACGTTTTTTTTCCTTTCATTTTGTCAACTGGTGACGTTGGATCGACCTTTTAGCCAACCGGTAGCCGGTCCTTTTTTTTTTTTTTCTTTTTCCTTTTTTAACCCACAAGCACAAATTCTCTTTGAGGTGACTTTGTAAGAACGAGAAGTAAAAACACACTGCCTGGGACACTGCCAGTGGTTGTTTCTCCTGCTCCAAGACTGTGTACAGTGTATAAAAACTGTATTCGTGAACTCGTGTGTGTGTGTGACATCACTGCAGCGTGATTGGCTATCGCTCTATCTCTCAGTGTTACTGTGTGTAAGTACAGTGATCGGTGTGTCTGACTGGCAGCAAGTAAGGGCCAGCTTATCTAGCCTGAGTCATTTCTACGCAGACGCCTCGCATGCCCTCATACACACACACACACACACACACACACACATACATACATGCTGTACAGACACACACACACACACACATTCAATACACACCACAGTTGCTTATAGAACCCATCTTACCCTACTTTTGTCCTGTTTACATTCACATATAGATCTGTAGTAACTGCACGCCCTCCCACAGCTGTGACATCACACTGATAACCATTTGCATTATGGGTGATGTAGTAGGTAGTAACTGCATTTCTGAGGAATTTGGGATCTAGTCATTAGACGAGCGAGCAGAGCCCTAACATCCAAACACCTCTCAAACACCGTTCCTGTACAGCATTTTAATATTTTATTAATCAATGACCACTTCTCGTATTAGCGAGACAATCTTACATGTGTGATTTTATTAGAAAGAGATGCCCATGTTATGGTAACAATGCTACCTATGGTCTTGTACTTTAAAGTGTTTTTTTGCACCAATGATGCAAATGATGTTAAGATCTGTGGGTCTAGTCACTGATTAATGGCCTTTCATAATGTTTTTAAACTCTTACAACACTCTTCATATCACGACTTCATATGTTTTTTTTTTAATTTTTTCTCTGTCTTGTAAAAATCAAACTTTAAAGATAAAAATAATAGCTAGCTGTTTTGTAGGAGAATAAAGGCAAGAGCAGCGTTTTTCCTCTCTTATTAATGGTGAATGACTCTCTGTCTTGCAATGTTTTAATAAAACTATTCCAGTGTAGTCTGCACACCTGACGTATAGCTGTATTTGAATTCCTGTGTGATGCTTTTTTCTGGGATTTAACCAACCTGTAGCGTTATGACTCGATGGGAAAAAGAGCTCACGATTAAGAGTGAGTAACACTCGTATGTATGTGTGGTATTTTAACAGGATTTCAAATACAACTCTGTCCAGATGTGACAGAAAAGCAATGTTTTCTATGGCTGTTTTTATTTTCTGATGGTTTAACTAAAATATTAATGATGTACATGTCAAAACTGTGGTAATGATATAATTCAGCCTGGAATAAATGTTTTAAAAAAAGAAATTAAAGTAACTTTAACGTACTGATCAAGACTGTGGCTTCTTTCATAGTGTAAATGAATGAACAGAAGGGTGTCTGTTTCCTCTTAATCTTCTCTGTGACGTAACTGGCAGCGTCTTATCAGGGCTTAGTGCATCCAAATGTCCAAGGAAATGCACACTAATACTAATACTTTGTGTCACTCGATAGATTATAAAACAATAGCAGAATCTGTCTGGTCTGTAACATCTTAGCTCGGAAAACTGAACACAAGAAGTTTTGAAAGATCGTTTACTTAACACACTCAGCTCAGCTTCCATCATTTGTATTATTGATGAGATTATTATTTCAAACTGTCATCCCTTCAGTAATGCCGTTCGATACCTATACATGATCAGTTGTATAGAATGAGATTTATTTATGATGATGAAATGATAAGATACCTCCATTAATCTTAAATTAACCTGATATTTTGGCTGTTTGACAATGACAAGTGCATTCAATGTGATGTTTTAGGATTTCTTCTATTTGTTTTACTGCAGCTGTTGGATGTAAAGTATCCCATTGGGAAATCTAAATTACATGTTTCTGCTACACGCTCATAGTTTATTTACAGCAGCTATAACAGAATTCTTAACTTTGTAGAAGAGGTAAAAGTAATCCACCAAATACAGTATAAATGACACGTTGAAATAGCTCGTTCCAAACTCTGAAACATTTGTTTTTGTCCATTTATTGTTTTTGTTTTACATAGTTTGAATATTATATTTTAATTATAAAAAGAAAAGTCCAACAGAGACCCATTCAAGTCACGTTCTTTCTTCATAGAAAGAAATTCAGTTATAGTCAAACATCACGTACCTGAAATAGCTCATTTTTATCTATGTTCTCCATAAGAACATGTTTTCTCTTTATGAAGTACTGTTAGTTACTCGGTGAGGCAGTTTAAGCTCTTAGAATTGGAGATGTGACACTGGAATTCACATTATCCCTTCAACCCACAGTGGACTACACATTTCAAGCGTTTGTTATCACCATCTAGTGGTCTTACGGTGCAGGTACATCATCCAAGAACTAAGATCTACATCCAACCTTCTTCTATAATCTGACAGGAATGTTTCAGATTTTATGTGTGTGCAGTAGCACTGGATCTGATCAGGAATGAATAAGAGAATCCAGGTGGTGCAGGTTTCTGCCAACATTATATTCATATTTCCCCTGCTAGACAACAATCACATAGATGTGGTGTCGGAAAATAGTTGTCGAATATCTGATGATCCGGCCAACAACATCTGACATCCAACAACACAGAAGTGAACGCTGAATCTGTAACGTTATAAGACATTTCTGGTCTATTTGTGAAACAGAGCGGGGCCTCAAATCTGGAAGCTGTACAGTCATATTAAGATTTAAGTTTTTGCAGACCGTCCACTAACATCATATTGTCTACTGTCAGATATGTAGGCCTATTGCATGTATTATTACTGGTGTGCTCTCTCTCAACTGCAAGAAAAGTCACACGCTTTTGCAAGAGAGCTAATTTTGCAACGTATTAGTGTAATAATATGTTGAATTTATTCTGTGATACAGCTGTCAAAACCACATCATCTGTTCATGAGGCGCCGCGCCCATCGTGCTGTTTAAAGGCAACAGAGACCAAAATGTATATGACTCAAACATGCCTCCATCACAGCAGCTGTCTGGAGAGCAAATGGGCTCATTAAAAAAAAAAGATGTTCAGCTACAGCAGCTCTTCAGATTCTTCTAAGCAGGATTTCTGATGCTCTATGAGTCAGCATACAAAGCTTTTCCTTGAGGTAATCATGCCTGTCATGCTATTTATAGTGACGATAACCCAGTTTTGAAACAAATTAAGAAAAAGAGGTTAGTGGCTAAACAATGTATGAGTCATAATTAGAAGAATGCTTTGACCAATTTAATCTGGAATTGTGACGCTTTCTTGTTGAAAGTTAAAAAAAAGAAAACAAATGGAAATATGGAAATCAAAGTCAAGTATTTGCTGGTTGGAACATTTCTCCTCAGTTTTTGGTTTGTTTTATGTGAAATTCTGATGTATTTTTAAAGTACAAAATATCAAAATTTGTTGGGATCGAACAATAAATTCCTGGATTTATTTCCATCGTCACCCCGTCACAGTCCAAACATAACAGATTTCTGACCTATTAAGAAAAGGTTTGAAAGACTTTTGTTGAACGACCATCATTTACTAAAGTCATTGTTTGTTTTACTTTAGTATGTTTTATCTGTTCTATTTGATTATTTTACTGTTGTGTATTTTATCAATTCTCTGCACTTTAGTGGCTTTCAATAGTACTTTAATGATTTAATTATGTTCTGTTGAATTGTTTTATCTTGACTTTTTCATGTAAAGCGCTTCATAATTAAAACTTATTCATTATTATTATAATATAGAGATGAAATTAATGTGTAGGGACAAGCAGCAGTTTACTACTTATACTTACAGCCCCCGTCTGCTCAAAGGTTTGTTTTTGAAAAAGGTGGAAGGGGACTTTAATGTTTAAGTCAGATGTTTGGGCTTCACTGTGCCTACAAGCATGATTTGTGACATCACAAGAGGTTTGGAGCCGATCGTGGTCCGTACACTGAGAATAGACTTTTCAGTGAAGTAAGAAACTTTTAAAATGAAAAATATTTGTATATTTATAGATCCTGGATTTTCCAATGAGAGAGAAGAAGTAGATTTAATTGCAAGGATTCTAACGTATCTGAACGTTTTTGTGGAAAAACCATATCAGACAAAAATTATTTTTATTTTTTAGTTAAGCAGAGTATCTTAAAAAAACATGTTTGAAGGGGAACTTTAACCAATCTTGTAATCTAGTTGTTTTCACTTTTTGCAGTAACACATGCAGCCAGCAGGTGTCGCTGTCAGTAGCATTTTGAATCTCAATAGCATAACTAATTCACTACTATGTAACTGCTAGTTTAAGTGCTCCCCGTGGTCCACACAGCCTGACATCTCTGAGATCACAGTGGGAGAGAGGCCATGACACACACACACACACACGTACACACATACACACACAAAACACACACAAAACACACAGATAAACACAGTTTGTGCTAATCTTTCAGTTCTGCCTTTATCTCTCCAGGGCTTTGTGTATGGCTTGATCAGATAAGAGGACTGCTGTTGTTTCAGTGTGTGTGTATTTGTGTGTGGGCGGTGGAATTCTGTGGGCTTACGGGTACAGAGGAGGGGTCTTCAGACAGGAACCCAACCGCTCATAAACAAGGTCAGAGGTGAAAGGTTGGAACGGTGTCCCTCACAACCTCATTTAAAATCCCCCAAGCTATCATCACAGCACACAATCTCACACAAACACATTCAAATATTTGTTCAAACACTGTTTTTATTAACTTCGACCATAATCTCTACATACAGTCCAGATACTGGAGAGAGCACGCCTGCTTTAGAAGCAACAGTTCATCATATACATTCATTCAAAAAAAAAGGGACAGAATTTAACTTAATAACTTTCATTAAATCACGGCACCGTTGTTGCTTTCAATGCACAGAATAGAAGACGACCCAACATGAGTCATTTCTCAATAAAACCTCAAAGGGGATATCTTTGTTAGACTGCATTTTAAAAGCAGTCTAACATCATTAATAATCATAATCCACACATTTAAAATGGACAAAGACAGATGATGTCCACCATTTGTGAAGAATATTTTGTAACAGAGACCTCACTGGATGAGTTTGGGATATGACGTTAGTCCATAGAGAGTTCTTAAAAATATAGTTTGACATTTTGGGGTTTGTTTTCATACAGAAAGTTAGATGAGAAGATAGAGTCCACTCTCATGACTGTCTGATAAATATATAAGCTGTTGCAAGCAGCCGGTTAGCTTAGCTTAGCACAAAGACTGGAATTTGGGGGAAACAGCTAGCCTGGCTCTGTCCAAAATAACAAAATTCACCTACCAGCAACTCTAAACCTTACTAATTAACATTTTATGTCTTGTTTGTTTAATTTGTACACACAACCGAAGTGTAAAAATTATAATTTGGGGTCTTACAGGGGTTATTTTGGACGGAGCTAGCTAGCTGTTTCCGGTCTTTACAGCTGTCTAACTGGCTGCTGGCTGAACCTTCATATTTATCACAGACTTAAAAATAAGTTGTATCAAATTAATTATCTGACTCTTGGCAATAGTACTGAACAAGAGTATGTCCCAAACTATTCCTTTTTTATCATATGATGAATTGCAAACAGCACAAATAAAAGCGCTCAGTCGTGATAATATGCTTCAGAGAGAGGATAATACTGAACATTGATGAGATAGAACTTCAGATATGGAGTCTGGATTACTTTCAGAGTCCTCAGCTCTTGCTTTATCTTAAAAAGAAAATAAATCGGTGAATGAATGATCCTTTCTTCTGCATTTCTAGGGGCGCAGGGTCAGAAAACCAAGTCAAATATTCACAAACATTCAGACAAATGATCTTTTACAGCTGAAGAAGTGGAATGAGAAGAGAGGAAATGTGCGAGGATATCAATCTTCATCTAAAAAAATTCCACTGAAGTTAATAAAGGATAATTCTGGTTGATTATTATCTTATTTTCATAATTTGGGCCATAATTTCGCTCCTTAATAATAACATTCTGCATCTAACATGTTCTCACCGAGTTAATTGCTAAGATCTCACATTCTTACCGTAGTTGTGTGCAACAGTTTTCTTGTCCAGTGAAGGATTATTTACAACATTTCATGTGTGTTCACTTTCAGTTTCACAACCAAATAAAGTATTTTAGATAATGTGAGTTAACTGTTGGCTTGTTCACAAAGTGTCTTATCATCTTGTGTTTCTTGCCCTGTCAAATGTTTTTGTTGCTGGTTCCCAGATCGAGTTCAATGTTATCATAACTGATAAAAATAAAGGCCAAACATATGAAAGTAAGAAACCAGTATTACCCTTTACGCCTCAACATTACACGCTAGCCCCAAAAGCCCAAAGCACAGCTAGAACCAGAGACCTACTAAATATAACAAATGAGAGCTGAAACTGACGAAGGACCACTGAAGCTGAAGGATTTTGAGCTTAGATGGAAGAAAGATGAGGCGGGTCTGACAGGCTCATTCCTACATTTAGAGCTGAAATGTCCTAAAATGGCCACCGCACAGAGGATAAGAGCCGGATCATGATCAAAAAGAACTCGGAAGGCTGGGTGAAAAGCCTGGCATCATAGAAAGACAAAGACACGATAATCGTTTGAAACTGTGGATAATGGTGCACGCTTTCAGACGGTCTCTCCTCGAAGGCTTTCATAGTGTTAAGAATGAAAAAGGAGAACAAGAGAGAGAAGTTGAATGTTTGTCTTTGTCAGAAAGTTGCAGAGATAATTGGACACGGGCCCCCTAATACGTTTTCCAACCATCTGAAAATCACTTCTGATTAAGTCCTTTTGATTTCGGTAACACTTACGTTTTCCTCCGGCACTACCCTCAGGCCCAAAAATTTAAAAGTTCTTGCCCCACAGCGAAGCAAAGTTGTCTCTCTATTTTACATCCATCCAAGAATTTTGACTTTTAGTCTTCTTTTGTTGTAGTTTTGTGGCCTTTTTGACACCCAGCAACAGTTCAAAGGGTCAGAGGTCACGTGTCAAACAAATAAAATGGTATTCCTTGCCAATAGTCCGACTGCTAGTTGAACATGAGGAAAGTGTCCAAATGTTTCAGAGATTCTTCAGCGTTGGAGTGGGAGGAGAGCAGCAGTGGGACTCCTCTTTATTTACTCTTTTTTTTTTCTGCAATGATTTCCTCTCCCATCAGAGAAAATCAAGTCTAGTCAGACATGTACTTGCTCTCCTCTATCAGACCGTCTCCTCCCCCCCTCCTCTCCCCTCCCCTCCGTCTGCCGTCTCTGGATGGGTGTTAGAGTCGATGGGGGCTCGGGCACCAAGGAGTGTCTGGGTACAACAGACAATGCACAGACCTGAACCTGAGAATGAGAGGGAAATGAGTGTCACAATGCCTGGAAGCCGCCAACTGGGGATTTGAAAATAAGACTGCGAATACAATTAGTCGTGTGCTCACATTCATACACACACAATGAACAAAGCCAGGAAACTTGTCATAGTAGTAAAATATACACAACATGAAGCACTTACATAAAGTCCAATTGTAGTACACACGTTTTAAAACTAAAGCGTGTCCTGCAGCTGTATAAGACTGTGTCAGAACTATATACAAATACAATACACTGTATGTGTTCCTGATTGTTTAAAGAGATATTGAATTTTTCTTTTGTTAACCCATCCCCCTCCCAACAGGCTTGCCGTCTCCTGCGTACGCCCCCCCCCCCACCCTCTAAGCAACACCGTCTATTGATGAAGTACAGAAATAACTGCAATTAGTCCGTTTCAGCGCACAATGATAAAAATGACTGACTAGAAAAACCCGAGACAGAAGGAAGAAAAAGAGTGAGTGGGTGAAAATAAATAAATATCTAAGAGAAAGAAACGTCTTTAAAGAAATAGTTTGGACTATTGCAAAAAAACCGCAGATGAAAACAGACAAGGACTCTAGATAATCTTTAAGAGTTGGTGATGTTTTGTGTGTTGGAGGCAGTAAGTTGGGTAAGTAAATTTACTGAATTGCTGTCCAGCCCGTTTCTTTATTTCTTTGGTTATTTAATGATCTCCTCTTTAAAGTCTTCTATACTATCATAGAGGATATTATTGATGTATTTTTTCATGTCATGCACTGATACACACTGGTAAAATGTTTACCTTGTAGGATCTTCATGTATTGAAAACGGTCCTTTCAGGTTAACAGTGTTTCTGCTGTTGTCCACAGTGCCGTAGCTCAGAGTCACCTGATAAAAAAAAAACACAAGCGCAGAGTTTTAATATCTGTAGTGGCTGATATCCTGATCGCCGTGTTGTTATGTCCGTCGTGTTTGTGTCACTTTGCGTTCGTGTACCTGGTTGTGTACGTCTGACACCAGTCCCAGGTTCTCCAGGTGGGAGTGGAACAACGCCGAGCGGATGAGACTCACGCCGAGCAGCGCCTCCACGATGTAACCCACCGTGCAGTCGTCAGGGAGGCGGATGTGTTCAGCTGTTGCCATGAAAGTGCCGTCACTAGACAGACAAAGCGGAAGAGGAGATGCGATGATGAAGCTGAAACAGCTGTTAAATAAATTTTTTTAAAAAACTCATTCTCTTCTTTAAGTGAGGATCTACCTCGCCCAGGGTTTCATCTTCAGCGCGAGGCCGCGGCTCAGACAGAACCCTGCTCCTCCTGTGGCGAACCAGAAACGCACCTGCTTCTGCACACAAACACACACACATATACAGCATGAACGACGGTGCTGTAATCATACAGGACAGTTGTGAAGCCGTTAAACCTGCATGGCTACATGAGTGGAAAGTACAGTATTTAAATTTTAAAAAGGTGTTTTCAGTTGCATGGTGGATCATCAAGTTTACCATTTCAGCGGTGCCGAGCCTCTCCGTGGCCTCTATCGGTCGCTCGAGGCTGGGCCGGCCGATGTAAACATCCTGCGTGTGACTGTACTGAGACAAGAGTTTCAGGAGGGAGCCGACGTTCAGGTAGTTATCATCGTCGACGTGACAGAACCACCTGCGACACATGAAGCCGGCAGTTAATGAACAGCTCTTTCTGTGCATGTATGACTGTGTGTGTTGCACGTGAGGACTGTATCTTACTTTTTGCCAGAGTTAACAAAAGTGTCGTATTCCACCGCCATTTTACAGGAAAGAGCCTGACGATTGTGCGCCGCCGAACAGTTGGTGTTGATGAGGCGAGCCCCTGATGATAACAAACAGAAATCAATAACCGAGCATGACACAGGAATAAAAAGCCGTTTGAAATGACTGCATGAAAACACCCTAATAAATGTCGCGATTGCACATTTTTCTGCACAATGTGTCTGATAGTGAAAAGAATACCTCATTGAAAGTAAAACAATTCCATGAGTAAGATGAGGAAAAGGCCTCATGATTAAACTGGAGTGACTTCCTGCACTTCATGGAAACCCAGTATTGCCCAGTCAGCAGCCTGGTTCCTGCTTTCCTGCCTCTCAGTCTGCAGATAACACGGCTGCTACTCAGCAAAACCGCTCTGTGCGAGTGTGTGTATGTGTTTATGTGCGTTCATGTGTGCGCTCAGCTCACCCATCCTCTTCCTCAGCTTCTCATCCTCTCCATCGGTGAACACGTACGTCTGTGAAAAAAAAAAAGCAAAACACAAAAGCACACACACAGAGGTCATGTTATTCCAGCACCTTTTACTGACCAGCAGGGAAACAAAAACACAGGGATCACAGAAGCTTGCCCTGTTCCGCCATCACGGTTCATGGATGACGGTTTCAGGTGAAGCTCCATGTGTTTCCTTGGTCACACACACGCTGACCCGCCAAAAAAACACAGCGGCGAGCAATGCTGATACTGGATGAAGGCCAGGACGAAGGTAAGCTGCACGTCTATCAGCGGCGGAGCAGCTGGTCGCAACCCTGTGGTGTGTGTTTGTCTACATGGGTGTTTATGTGATGAGTGATGGGGTTGAGGGTCGCCGCGCACTCAGGAAGCCGTGCAGACCCCTCCACTTTCCACAGGAAGTAAACACACACTCTGGGTGCACGGAGAGTGCAGTCTGTAAATAGTCTGCCCTGTATTCCAGGACAAAAGATTTGAAGGGAAACATTGAAGATGAGGTGAAACTGCTGACTCTCAGCTACACCTTGAAGCTGTTTACATCCATGTCGGGTGAGAAGTGTAGCGCTTGTAGTCCTTCAGCATAATGATCCTAAACTTACAGCACAGACAGGTATCCAAAGATGGCCAAATAGTGTAATGTTCTTGTCTGTCCAAATCAATCACATGACCTCAATCCACCCGAGCAGCGGTTTTACTTGTACGAGACCATATTCAATGATTTGCAGGTCAACAGCCATGCTAGCAGCTCTGTGAGGCTGCACTCAGTCATAGTGGTGATTTTAGCTAAATGCTAACATCAGCATGCTACAATGCAAAACATCAACAACGATGCTAACATGCTGATGTTAAGTAGGTGTAATGTTTACCATGTTCAACATCTTAATTTAGCCTGTTAGCATGCTAACATTTGCTTATAAGCAATAAGCACACAGTAGTTTATTCATAAACTAAAATATTGGTAAGTTGAAATTTTGACCTGATGGTGGCGCTAGATTAAAATTAAAGGGATCGCTACAGTTCATCCTCATGGGAACATGAATGTATGCACCAAATTTCATGACAATCTATCCAATCCTCTTCAAGATTAGAGCTGCAAAGGTTGGTCGATTAATTGCTTAATCGAGAGACAGAAAATCAATCGGCAACTATTTTGATAATCAAATAATCGTTTTAGTAATTTTTTTCCAAATCAAATCTAGTGTTTATGGTTTTCTTTGTGTAAAGTGATGTTAAACTGAATGTCTTTGGGTTTTGGACTGCTGGTAGGACAAAACATGACCAGCTGTGGGAAATTATAACATTTTCCACTATTTTCTGTCATTTTATAGACGAAAAGACTGATTGATTGATCAATTGATCAGAAGGATTAATTGATAATGAAAGTAATCGTTAGTTGCAGCCCCAGTCAAGGTATTTCAGTCTGTACCAAAGTGGTGGAGCAGCTGACTGACATTCCCATTCATAGAGCCAGACCACTAGCACGCCTAAAAACATCTGGGAGTTTAGATTAAAACTCTAAATTTGGTTGAAAACTGAACGTTTTTAGATGTCTGTTGTTTCTACCATATTTTAATGGCTGTATTTTAAAGTGTAGTTACATTCTGCTTCCCACTGGAATAAAATAATGTCGTTGTTGTTAAAAAGACAGTTATATGTGTCCCAGACATCTAAAAAATCGTTTTAACCTAGATGCCAAGACGGCAGCAAATCACCACATTGATCCGTAGTGGATCGCTGCTCTGCAGGTTTGGCAGAACATCAGCAGGGAAGATAACAAGAGTCGAAGACTTCAGGCAGTGATCGATTGCAAAGTTCATGTTAACTTGTCCAGTTACTTCAGGCCATGCTATCTAAAATACTGATATTTAACATCCTCAGTTGAGTTCAAACAATAGCTGCAACGATTAGTCAATCAATCAATTAGCCGACAGACAGAAAATGAATTGGCAACTATTCTGATAATTGATTAATCGTTTTGAGTTGTTTTTTAAGAAAAAAAATCCCCTAAAATCTCTGGTTCCAGCTTCTTTAATGTGAATATTTTCTAGTTTGTTTAGTCTTCTGTGGTAATAAACTGAATATCTTTGGGTTGTGGACGGTTGGTCGGGATGAAACGAGACACTTAAGGTTGCACCTTGGGTTTTGGGAAACACTGATCTACATTTTTCAATTTTCAACAGATGAATCGATTAAAAAAAAAAAAAAAGTTAGTCACAGCCCTGATGTGAACAAGCATGACCAGATCACATGGTTGGTTAACTTTAAATTCCCTTACACCAGATGAACTTGGTCAGACTGGTTTCCGGCACAACGCACCTCAATACTGGAGGAATGAACCGCAAAACAAATTGAAGTTAAAGACACTCATTGCCTTGAGGGACTTTAATCATCCTCTTGCTGGTATTTTTTTTAATAATACTGGTGTCTGTTTTAATTAGTGTGTGCGGTGGCTGCCTTGTGTGAATAACCTGTGATTCATTTTGTTGTCATACCTCTCTTGTGAAATAGATTTTGATCTCAATGAGACTTCCTGATTAAATAAAGCTTAACTAATTACTTTCTGTCTCCTAAAACTGGGGAGCTATGCGTCAAGACAAAATCTGAGAATCAGTACTTAGAGATTATAGTTTGATTACATGTGCAATGCGCTGTAGTACGGAGACAAAATAACAAAAACACAGTATGGCTGCCTCCGAGGAAAGACCAATTTCAGGGGCTTCCCCTTCACAACCCGCCTGCCATGCAGCACAAATTCACTAATAAATCTTCGGTGCAAGTACTGTATGATCACATCACTGCTTGTGGTAGAGAGAAAGAGAGAGAGTGACTGAAAAAAAAAATGAAGAGAGAGTCCAACCAGCTGTGAGTTTATGTCAAGTCTTTTTTTTTTTCTTCCCCCTCTGAGCTCCTTAAGCCCCTCGAGAGCAGTCAGCTTCTGCATCTGTATGAGTGTCTGTGTGATACCAGTGTATGCATGAACCACACTGGGAAAGCTTGGGGGAGGGTGTGTTTGTGTGGGGGGGGGAAGGGGGGGGTGAGACGGAAGAGAAAATGTGGTTTTAAAAAGAGGGGGGGTGGGGGTGTGTCGTGGGTCGGTGGTTCGCCAGGAGTTGAGCTTTATAGCACAGGAAACGGCGGCAACAACAACAACCAACAGAGCAGGAGAAAGTGGTGTGTTTGTGTGTGTGTGTGTGTGTGTGTGTGTTTACTCTTGTGATCAGACACATTTCTAACTTCCCATGAGAAATCTGGTGAGTTCCCAGGGCATTTGTGTGTCTGTGAAGGTAACACTGTGAGAGTGTGTGTGTGTGTGTGTGTGTGCAAACGCTGCTGTATTTCCATTACTCAGCAGTCTGAAAGTATAGAGGTGTGTCTGGGAAACAGGTAGAGTTACACATACCTGACCGTGAGAGCAGGAGCAGGAATCCGTCAGACATACGCACACCAGCTGATTTCCCCCTACATGAGCTTTATTTACATGTCAACAGTCTGAAACGAGGCTTGAACGAGTCCTTTCCTCAAACACTGAGGTTTAAATGGAAATCAGAACGACCGCTGTACGATTCCACACTCAACGTCTGCATTCGATTACGAGCTTTGAAGCCGCTGGGTGCAGTTTTACCACAGTCCCATGTGTTTTATAGCAACAGATTCATCCTTGACTCATTCGGCATTGTGATTCAGACCTAAAAAGCTGCCAGTTAATTCCATTTGATCTCATCTGTTTCATCTGTAAGGCTCTGTGACTGCAGCTCCTCCTGTATCAACATCTCCACGTCGAAATCCAGCGGTCGTGTTGTAACTCTTTCAGATCACAGGACCGCTGGTTTAATCCTGGACTTGTGAAGACGGTTTCTAACATGATCAGTGGTGGAAGGAGAACTCGCAAAAGTAGCATAGAAAAATACTGAAAAACTGATTTGAAATAGTACTTGAGTACAGAAATATGAGCGATTAAGTGTAACTGTACATGTATATTGTAAAAGTTAGACTTAGGAATGGCCACTTTTATTGGTTTAGAATTCGCTTTGAGGCATAAGCAGCATTTTAATGTACCTGATCCATGTACCTGTTGTTGAAAATACCAAATATTCTCTGGTTGCAGCTTCATTTGATGTATCTCTCTCTCATACATGACACTAAACTGAACATCTTTTGGTTTTGGACTGTTGGTCGGACATTTGAAGGAGTTACCTTGGTCTGTGGCCATTATTCAATATTTACTGTCATTTTACAGAGAAAATGTTGCAGCTCTGGTAAAATCTTTAGCTGAAAAGTAACTACTAAGTATACTAAAGCTGTAACAATTAGTCAATTAATCGATTTGGTCTTGTTAATCTGGTTTTTGCTTCTCAAATGTGAAGATTTTCTGCTTTTGTCTGTCATATTCGATAGTAAGCTGAATATCTTTGGGTTTTGGACTTGTTGGCTGGACAAACCGAGACCACAGAAAACACTTAACCTTGGACAAAAAAGATGCTCTTTGTGTGTAATATGTAGTTGCAGCCCTTGTAAGAACAGCTATCACATAAATCTAGTGGTGTAAAATATTTCACTCTCAAATGCAGTGGAGTAGAAGTAGAAAGATGAACAAAAATATTTTTAAAAACTGTGCTCGAGGTGTTACTTTCCACCTCTGAAAACTTTCTACAGAGCACTTTTGGCATTAAACTCTCTCTACTTCCTCTTTTCAAAGCCATGACGTCTCAGTTTTTATGATGTTTGAATCTGGTTTCATCATCCAGACTAAGTCTCTGCATGTTGCTGACAGTCTGAACTAACAACTGAACAATTGTTCTGTTGTATTCGCAGCCTTGAAACAAATCTGCATCCCACTGAGACTCCTTGATGAGTCCTGTGGTCCTTCCTCCTCATGTCCCCCTGCTTGGATTAGGTCAACACATTAGCAGCAGTGTGGTCGGCCTGTTAGTCTTTAGATCTCCCTCTCATACATTACAAAGGCCTCTATCTCTGCTTCACAATTCACTGGCAGGCTGGATCAAAGAGCCGGCGGACCCAGTCGCATTTCACGGGGTTTATAACTTGCAATGGCAGCAGGAGAGGAAGGAAACAAGGGTAAAGGTCTGGTCTGGATGACACTAATAAATATAAATAATCTTGATTTTAACTGGATACAACTTCCCTCGATGTTGGGTCTGTCTTTTGGCTATAATACTAGATATATGAGCTCTAACTTGACTTATCAGCACTTACTGTATCCTGCATGAAATACTGGATACTACAGTAGACTGTTGATAAAACACATTAACAAGATCACAACTGGTTTATATGTTTGGTAGAGAGCTGAAAAATGATGACCAAGAGGTAAAATACTTATAGTGTGAGTTCAAAATCCTTTCTGGTATGTATCACCTGTGACACAATATAACATATTATAAAACTTCAACTATTTCAAAATGTTGTTTATTATTAATGTACCTCCTTTATGTCCAAAATCATATGGTTCTAACTGCATTAAGAAATTCAACTTGTCTCTCAGTGACACATATCAGGCATCTTTACATCCCTTGGCTCACCTGTTGCATGTTTCTGGAGATCCATGTGTCCAACAGGAGCTCCAGTCTCTGTCGGTGATACCTCCCGGTGGTTTTCACCGCAATGAACAGGTCACCCGGGGAAAGATGTTCCACCGGTCCGGGCGGGGTGCTGCTCCGCTGGGGTCCGCTTATTGCTCTCCTCTCTCGGGTCAGTTTCCTGAAATACGCCGAGAAAACTTTTCCACTCGCGCCGGCAGCAGGAGGAGGAGGCTCCTCCGGGTCTCCGCTGCTCGGGTGTCCGACAGTGACGACGAGCATCCCGGCCACGAGCAGACAGGTGACGGCGGCGGCGGCAGCGCGGGGTCCCGCTGAGCTGGAGGTGCATTTTGATGCCCCGGCGGGCTTCCACATTGTGTCTCTGTGGGTGATTTTACAGCTTCATTCGTGGTCAGAAAAGGTCTATTTTCTCCACATCTCCACAGTGCTGACTCAACTACACAGCTGCACTGCCTCTGAACCTCAAACTGAGTGACTCTTTACTTTACAGTCAAGTTATAAGCTCCTCCAGGGGGCGGGGCGGTGCGCTGTGGATCCAATGGCCGGTTTGAGCGCTCAATGTGGGCGGGATGAACCAGCAAAGTGATGGCGGGGTCTGTGGATGAACATCCACATGGCAACTTCAAGTACTGGCTTCACTTTTTAAAGCAAGCATGAAGTAAAACTTAAAGTATAAAGTTGGAGATTTTCTATATTTTTATATATTGTCAAAAAATATCTGAGCCAAATGCCAGGAGCCAAACCAACGATGAATTGTATTGTGTGTGTATCCAAAGCCTCTCTTATTCCTGTGCTGTAGACCTCCATTATTGTGCAAAAACCATTAAAAACATGTTAATGAGCCACACCGTTGCACTGGTTCCTTCAACCCAAAGTCAATGGCTACTGTAGTTTACTTAGAAACGGCTCCAAAGACTAATAACAGTGATCACATTTTCAGCACTTTGTGTTTCAATGTAAATTTCTCAAAGAACTTCCGTGCAGAGTCAAGAGGTCGTGATATGTAGCACAACAAGCTAGCGAAACGCTATAAACACACATGCGTAGTGGTGTGTGACGTAGGGAAATGCTTGATTTACATTCTTATCGCTTTGGATCCGTCTCTAAATAAACTACCATAACCACAGCCTTCAGGGCGAAGAAACACGTCGCCCAGTTCAACAGGTTTTGAACAACAATGGAGGTCTACAACGCAGAAGAATACAGAAAACTACACTGAAAGTTAAAGATCCCCTCCAGACATATTTAAGACAGATAAAAACACTGCTAAAAGTATCAATTTGTGTCTCATATGGCTTTTTTCTCACAAAAAAGTTCAGTTATCTCATAAAAATGATTTACATGACATCTACAACTTCTCCTTTGCTGAGCAATCCAGAATAAGCAAAACACATTTTTGAGTGGAAGGGGACTTTAAGTTTCGGTTGCACTCATTCTTGGAGTCAGAGGAAGTTTACAAGAAGGATGAACCCCATTCTTGCAAAAAATCATTAGGTGTTTGATGATGGTTGTGCAGAACGCTGTTTAACAAAATCTCCCATATGTGTTGCCGTGTCTCTATTAGTGTGTGTGTGTGTGTGTGTGTGTGTGGTTTTGTGGGTGTGATTACAAAGTCTAATTGTTATAAATTGCACCCTGGGCTTTGAATATTTTTGATAAACTGCCTTCATATCAACATCCAAAATGTGTTTTAAATAGTCACCCTCTCCTTTATGCCTCATAGGTTCAATTGTTATTGTGCACATATGTGAATGTTGTACATTTTTTTATGTGTCTCTGGTTAAAAAAAGGAAAGAAAAACAAGCCAAACCCAGAAAAATGGTTCTTAAAGGCAAACCCTGGGGTCATATTGTCTTATGCTGCACTATTCACAACCTCGCTAATGATGCTAGGAATAAAATATGACCGTTAAGGCAGGTTTTTCTTATGAAGAGTAATGTGTATGATAAATCAGGACGTTACAGGCGTTTTGAGATGAAAGCAGCAGTTTGAGAGCAACGTGCCTGGAGTTCCTCTGTGAGGAAGCCTGGCGGGTCATTCTTCAAGAGGACAGATGTTGAAGAAGACCGTGACATCGGAGTGTGTGTAGTGCTGCCAATGCCACACACACACACAGACACACACACATACACACACATACACACACACACGCACACAGACACATACAGACGTGCCAAGGAGCCATGCAGGTTGCCAGATCCACCAACCATCTGAGGAATGCTTCCTCTCTAATAATGTGCGGTTTGTCTGTGCTGCATATCTGTGCTGGTCCTTCAAGCAAAGTAAGTATAATGTTACATTTTGAGAAAATATACAAATGCCACACCAAGACTAAAAGTTAATTTAGGTCAACTTTAGAGAGAAAATTAGACAGTGCCACGAAGTATGATGAGGATATTAAAGACTCACTGTAGAAAAACGGAGCACAGATCCTTACACATAATAGAAAACTGGTGCATTTTACTGAATATGAAGGAGACACTTTTTGTGATTTTCTGTTATTTTTATTCTGTTATGGTGTCTGATGTCTGTTAAACATGGTCATAGGTCCAAAACTTCAGTTGGAATGTATGTAGACATGCTCCCTGAAAGTCAAAAACGAGGACTTCAGCCTGCTCTGAATGCTCTGTTTGCAAAGTCACCTCTACTCCCTCATCGAACTCATGTCAGATTGTTCACGTATGCCCACAATTGGACATCTGTTCCGTAGTCTTTGTTGCTAAGGTTGTTGCTAAGGTTCAATAGGTTGTTTGCATTGTTCACACACATTGAAAATGTACAGATGTATTTGAGAAGTTTAAATTTCCTGTAAAGAATGAAAAAAATACTGAAATCCTACTACAATAGTTTGTTGATGTAGCCTCTGTAATTGCCAGAGATCTGTCGAGGGGCAGCTTCCAAGAGCTGGCCAATCAGAACAGAGTGGTCTCATCAGGATGGGAGGCCTTAAAGAGGCAGGAGCTAAAACAACCTGTTTCAGACAGAAGCTGAAGTGAGGGGCTGCATAAAGGGCTGGTATAAGATAAATAAGGAGTTTTTTTAAATTGTAAGTCATGCAAAGATGTTACAGTAGAACCCCAGAATATAAATATAGACCTAGAAATGTGCTTGATATGTCCCCTTTAACATGTTTAATTCCTCCAAACAATCCCAACATAAAGGTTCACTTAATAGCTTTCAACTGTATCACATGGGTTGCATCCGAAATTCCATATTAACATGCTATTTAGTACACTAAAACAGTATGTGAGATTTTTTTAGTATGTCAGAAACCATAGTATGAAACCAATAGTACGTGAAATGCATACTATACATGGTATGCAAGCAGTGGACACTACGCTGGCATAAATATCCCACAATACAATGCAGTAGTAACGACAACAACAACAACATAACAGACAATGGCGGACAGCAACTAAGGCAGCACTGGCGTAATGTCAATAATCCTTCAATTTAAGAGTAAGTATAAGGTTTTCACTTTGCAAGGCGTAATATATTTTTTAAATGAGCTCAGACTTCATGGTTGGCACAGGCTGCCATGGTTATGCGTCTCCAACTGGCAAGGAGGCTCTCAGGAAGTGACGTGATAATTACAGGTAAGTGTTGATTCACACAAAAGTGTGTTGAACGATAGTACACATATTGAGTATGTAGTGCACAGTATGTGATTTCGTACACAGGTAGAGTATTTAGCTGATCTTAAACCTGCATTAACTGATTTTTGTTGCCCACTTGGGTGCACTGACATACAGTATATCGCCCTATAAGTTGATAACGTTTTAGCAAACATTAGATGCTTATTTGCATATCCAGCAGATACAGAGCAACATTAGCATTTATTTGGAGTTGTATGTCTGGCTACCTGGTGAATCTAAGTCCAATATTCACTCTCTTTTGGCTCTGTCTTTGGTCTCCACCAACTTCTGAGGGAAATATCTGGCTCTTTAGCTGCTAAATGGTACTATGCTGGTTGGCTACAGTGAATTCATCATAGCCTTCTTCCCTGAAAACAGCTGCCTGTTGCGTCTGGAAATGACTCAGTTGAGTGAATACCACTTAAGTTCGTCTGAAAAACTGACACAATATGCTGGAAGACACTGATGAAATCCAGAGCTAAAAGGAACAGCAGAGTCAGTTGATAATTCCCTGTCACAAAGAGTGAAATCTTTCACATAAATGTAGTCATTTGATCCATTGTTAATATAAGAATATTGATTATTGTAGCGTCAAAGCTCATTGAGAAACACCATTTCATAACCATGCTTCCCATTTTGTTTTAAGACATTAAAACCTTTAACTGACACTAACAGTGTGTCAGCACTGAAACTAAGCAGTTGGCAATATAACTAAACATTCAATGATCTATGACTTATATGTTACTTATTTGTAACATTTACTGTAATTATGTGTATTTTTTGAAATGGTGACTCACACTGTGACCTCCAGTATCTCATACAATCTAATCATCAGTTTGGCTGGAAAACTTAGTCATCACTGAAAAGGAAGAAACTTAAAGATACAAAATAATCAGATGGTGTCGGATAAGAGCTCACATCTAACTTAACTATATACATACAGTTTTCCCCTTTTTGTTTCCACTTGCGTAGCGTGAAGGGCTGCACCCACACATACCAGCAGATAACTAAAATATCTGGTTTCTTCATCTTTCCACATTCTCATTTTGAATTACCTTTGCTCATATTTAGTTAGTTACAATTTTCATTTCATTAAATAGCCAACAATTTGATTTTCCAGAAGATTATTAGTATTTCTGAGATGCATTATTTCTAGATGAGGCACACACATTTAGTCAGTTTTGTACTGTCAACACTTAAGTTCTGTTACCTTTAAGCAGCAGAAAAGGGGCTTTGTAGATGTTGTTTGTGTATTTTTCAGTTAATTTTGTAAGTTTAATTTCGACTTACTTTGTTTAGATTTTTAGTTAATACTGAGTTAGAAGCAAACTCTCTCTGTAGTATTTATTTGTAATTAATTTAATTATTGTGTTTTGTCCACCCCTTGTGTTTGTTAAATGGTTTGGTCAGCCAGTGTGTCATTAGTTTGGTCAGTTTTGTCTCTGTTGAGGTCAATTAAACTGGCCAGTCCAGTTGTGTTTTGTCAGTCTCTTTTAGGGCCCTATTTAGTAATTAATCATGATTGCTTTGGTCTTTTTGCATTTTTTGGGTAAATAAAACCCCCCTTTTGAAACCACAAAAACCTGGTTCAAGGTTGTTAAAACCATCTTATTGCACACTGTCTGACAGTGTAATAGTCTGTATCAGCTTGTTCCATTTGTTGAAAGTATATGATGATAACGACTCAATTTATTTTATGGTTGCATCATGTTTTTAAAGCAGCTATAATAACAATGTATCAAATGACAAATGCTTGTAGTGACAAACCTACAGAGAATTATCAGCAACTCTTCAACTCCCCTCGTCTTTATGGAGCTTTATAGCAAGTTTCAGCTCCATGTTTATCTGTGCGGCTGCAACTTTACTGTTTTGGTTCATTCTCACAGCTCATATAGTGTCATTTTTGGCCACAGCAGGCAGCTATTTTCAGAGAAAACGCTCTAAAAACCCACTATACATCATCTGCTCAGCACCAAACAGCAAACAGACACAGTTAACAACTAGCTGGTGAACATAGTGAAGCATTTAGCAGCTAAAGAGCCACAGAGGTTGGTGGAGACCAAACACAGAGCCAAAAGAGAGTGAATATTGGACTTGCATTCACCAGGTGGACAGAAACATGACTCCAAATGAATGATAATGTTGCTCTGTAACTGCTGGATGTGGAAATAAGCAACTGTTTGCTAACAAGTTCAACATATCGACTTAAAAGGTGATGATATGTCAGTGTTGAGTTCACAACCTGTTTCCGATTACCTCAAGTGCACATCATTTTATTGACATTTTCCCAAAATTAATCCTGACATGAGATCTAAACTAGAATTGTTCATCTGTTTAAAATAAAGTTCTGTGAGTTTGACTGCAGAACATGAGTTTGTAATGACAGACACAGGCGAGTAATTGCTGTCAGGGGGTTTAAAACGTTATCCCTGCAGATGTTTTGTTAAAGATGGAGAGCAGGTTGCTTTGTTTTTGGTTCGTCTAGCTGCTCACTAAAATGATTCTTTTCTAGGACATTAGCAGTTTAAGTGGAGGTCAGATCACTTTGTAAAGTTTTTGCGCAATAGCCGATTAGTTCCTGCATTTCTTATCACAGGGGAGGCAGATCCGTTGCTCTGCACGACATAGTAACACTGCTGATAATGCAAAGAAACAGACACATATTGAGAGAGTCAGCATGAGAAGAGCAAAACCAGACCTCTCATTTATTTCCTCTTTTCTACGTCCTTCTCTGTCCGTCTTTGCCATGAAAACTTCTTTATTCCCGTCCTTCAAAGCTACAAACAGCTTATTGCCTTCACTTTCATGCTGCTGGAGATCATGCAGAGAACAACAGCTGAGCTGCACATGCAGTTCGCGTTCACACACACTTACAAGTTCCCCTCTTCATGATAGCTTTAATTTCCTCTTAAACCATATCAGTGCAGCCACAGTGTGAGCCGGAGCTGTTTGTGTGTGTTAGTGTGTATCTGGAGAATGTTGTGGTTGTTGAATGGATGTGGATTGAAGCGTCTCTATTTATAGTCTTGTCAAAAGTTGTGTTAATTTGTGTGTACTGCTGTCTTTTCCCTTTGTCTCTGTGTTTAGAGCAATATAACGGTTCTCTTTTCTCTCTCCTTTCTTTGCTTTCCCTTTCTCCTTGCTTTCTCCCCTCCTTTTTTTTAACTCGTCGTCAATATGTTGCAGGATTCAGAGTGCAAGGTCACAGTTTTCCAAGCCTCAAGTTGGGACTTTTCCCCCTGTTTCCTCTCACTCTCTGAGCTCCACACGCGCGCACACAAACAGAAGAAAAACACATTCTTGGGCTCTCAGAGTCACTTTCATCTTCACATTTAAATTAATCGAAGATCAACTGCTGCTTGAATGTGGTTATTCCTAGAAATAAAGGAACTGTAGAGCTGTGCGATTGCAAGCTGAAGGAGAACAAACAACAAAGATGATTTCTTCCTTTCTTCTTGCCAGAGCGAGGAATCGCTCACAAACCACATCTAGAGGAGAGGACGATGGAGTGGTGAGGGGGAGGAGGGAGGGAAAGAGCAAGTGATCGGGGTAGGACGGGAGGAGGAAGAGGAGGAGGAGGGGGTTAGATATGTCCCAGGTCGCAGTCTGGGACGGAGCTTTGCGGCTATCGTGGCGTCAGTCACGGTGTCAGGGGATTCTGCTCCACAATGTGATATTGATTAAAGCTTTTCTCTTCTCTGAAAAAAAACCCCTTGAGGATCAGGAAACAATTCATTTGCTTGTGTATTTGTCCCCGAGTGTGTTTGTTTAAAAAAACTACAGACAACTTCAAAAATCTATCTTTTGAGTTTTCTTGAAAGGAGGCTTTGAAAAGTTTTGCTCTGTGGAGGACAAGCAGCTGTTGTTAGCTTGGATTCACAGCTACAACTAATTCTAATGAAATCCCAGAGTTACATCAAATAAAAACTTCTCAAACTGCTCCTGCAGCATAAAACACTCAGCTGTTGATCTAAAGGTTCAGTATGTAAGGCTGAATTGACAATTGCCCCGGAGCATCAGAACCACAGAGGCCCAAAAATACTTGGTTCACTGTGTGCAATAGGGAATTTGCACTATTGAAGTACAATACGTCAGTAATGCAACTATGAATCAGAATCCAAATTCAGAAGAATGAGAATCAGATTTATTCGCCAAGTAGCAAATACAAGGAATTCAATGTGTGTTAACAGGAAGTGCAGTAACCATGAACATTAAACAATAAACATAAAAATAAACACAACAGAGTAAGAAAGGGACATAAATCACAAAGATTCAGTGTAGTGGGGGTAGACTATGTACTTGCATAGCGACATGGTGAAACTGTCAAAAAAACAAAATATAAATAGCAGAATAAATATCAATGTAAATATAAATACAAATTTGAGTGTAAATAAATGGTATGTGTATTAACAGAATAATTTAAAAAATCTATATACATCTACACAGTGCAGAACAGGCAAAGACACAGTATAGCCTACACAATATGAATTTAAGATATGAGTTGGTATCTTTACAGTCTTTTACTGTCGTTGTTAAAGATGGCTATTGCCGGGCGACCCGATAGCTGAGTGGTTAAGATGCATACCACATGGACGCAAATACCCTGAGCAGCACGTCTCCAGCTCGATTCCCAGCTGATTTCCCAACTCTCTTTCCCCACATTTCCTGTCTGTCTCCACAATCACTATCAAAGAAAGGCTAAGATGCCCAGAAAAGAATCTTAAAAAAAAAAAAAAATATGGCTATTGCCTGGGGAAAGAAGCTGTGGTCCTAGTTGTGGGGGCTCTCAGGCTGGTTTCTGCATTGTTATTTGAAGGAATAGTTCAACATTTTGGGAAATTTGCTTATTTGCTTTCTTTCTTAGACCACATCCACACCGAGGTATTTTAAAATGTTGTTGTGTTAAAAAAAATGCTGTGCGTCTATGATAGAGTTTCCAGGTGCCAGTTCACCAGCTGTTTGTAAGTTCAAATTTCGCCTCATTATAGCTAAATATTTAAAGTGCAGATTCACGCATCACTAAATTAAAACTGGCTGCACCACAAAACTAGTTGTCCTATCAGGTGGAACTATTGCGTAGTTAACGTTAGCTTACTGATATCCCTTGCTAAAGATTAGACAAAAATGAAAAATGAAAGCACAATTTCTGTATCAGAACTTTGTAGTTTCTTCTGTCCTCATTAATCATCTCACTGCTCTCACATCTATCATCTCGTGAGTCTTTGGAGGGGCCCAAACCCAAGTTTAGGAACCACTGTACTGAACTACTTCACTGTTTTTATGTAGTCAGAACGAGATAGTTTAGGCCTCTGTACAGGCATGAGGTTACCAAACTGGTATTCACTTCAGATAATCCGCTGTCACTGGTGAATGGGGCCATTTTTGGTCAACGTCAGCGCTCAGGGAGTTATTTTAACCCCATCTGAAGCGTCCGTTGATGGGTGGAGCCGCCCACGGCTTTGGCTTCGGCACCAGCTGTGCGGCTGGGAGGACGGGTAGAGTCAACGGACGCCTCAGTGTGACTATAAAACGCTGAGACACACAGCAAACTAGAACCAAAGCACAGTGCTGGTTAGCTTCTGCGTGCCTGGAACAATAATGAAGTTCCTTTGTTTAATCTGCAGACACACTTTATGGGAACTTTGAGATGACAGAGTTCATAAAAATGTACAGAGGATGTAGAGTGGGGGGGTCAATATGGCTCCCTCCCCCCAGGGCCTTCTTACAGGTTAATCTGGTCATGTCAGCTTGTTCCTAGTAATCATCGTCAAATACCCTACTTCCAACTGAGCTTCTAGTGACGATGCAATATGACATGAAAGTAATATATTTGATCATGGACTACGGATCAAAAGCAGAGAGGTGGATTATGCTGTAGGATTGGTTTGTGAAGTTTCTTTGGACGTTTTAATGTTTCTTTTTCGCTGTTCATTGCAGCTGCTGTGAATCCAAGCTGCTATCATCTAAATGAAAAAAGCAAGCTGCAAAGTCTTCCCAAGCCACCTTTCAGCTTTAAGGTGTTGAAAATGTAATAGTCGAAAGATCAGTGAAGTTTTCCTTTAGGATGCAACTTTAGATACTGCACAATAACAGAATGAGGCAGTGTGGATGGAGCCAAACACTAACACACACTCAACGTGCTGAGATGAGTATCATTTTATCAATGATGGAAAAACCTGCAGAGCCTTTGTGTACTGTGTGTGTGTATGTGTGTGTGTGTGTGTGTGTGTGTGTGTGTGTGTGGGAGAGAGATTAACTTTTAACAGGAAAATTGTTTTTTTTTGGGTCCCGAGGACAACCAATGAGAAACAGACCTTTCATAAAAAACAATCTGGATGGAGCACACAGGCCTTCTCTTCTGGCTCAACTCACTTTTTTTTTTTTTTTTTCATTTCCTCTATTTTTACCACCCTGCTCTCTTTTCTCGATTCTCTCTATCCGCTCACTTTTGTTCAGCACATTCATTATCTCATCTTGTGTCTGTGCTTACCACCTCTCTGACTCCGTGCCATGGTAGGTACTTTCCATTCACTGTGAGCCACCGAATCAGACGAGGGATGCAGACGACTGTGTGTGTGTGTGTGTGTGTGTGTTTGTGTGTACATGCCAAAAGTTCCCTGTTCACTACTTGTGTTTCACATCATCCCTGTTTTCATACTGTAATGCAATTAAAACCACATTAAAAATGAAATATGTGTGTGTTTTTAATCTATCTGAGACCTTCTGTTTCTTGTCCTGAATAAATAAACCCTCAGACAAGAGACATTTCCTTTTGCTATATGGGATGTTTGACAATTTCCAGTACGTCTGTGGGGGTATTCGTGCACGCATGCTCTCTCTCTCTCTCTCTCTCTCTCTCTCTCTGTGTGTGTGTGTATGTGTGTGTGTGTGTGTGGCTATGAGAAGTCTTGTCATCTTAACCAGGATTGTACAGTCATGTGCTTCTCATTAAAATACTTCCCTCAGTTTTGGATAAAAGGACTGATACTGCACATTCAATATGTTAATTGGGAAGTAGTGCAATGTGTGCGTGTATAGATGTGTGCATGTGTATATGAATGTGTGTGTGTGTGTGTGGTCTTTGTATTGTCTTACTATTCCCGCTGGTTAAAGTCCTAACGAAGAGTCTGTTTCTGCTCGGCTGGAATAATTATCAGTGTCAATAATATTTGGGCTTGATATAGTGTCATTTATTGCTGCTGCTGCTTATGATGATGATGATGATGATGAATATAAAACACTCAGAGGAACATAAGTTGCCAGACTAAAAAGAAAAAAGCGAGTCATAATCATATGATTAATCGAAAACAGGAATAAATCTTCATGGATGACCTAGCAGCTACTTACGCAAAGCTGATTAACTTGGACCATGTGAGTCCATTAAATGATATCACAACTGCACATACCACCCAGCGTGTGTGTGTGTTTCTGTGTGCGACTGCATGTGTGTGTGTGTATGTGTGTGTGTGTGTGTGTGTGTGTGGGTCAGAGGCTTCTCCCAGGAGCGGTTGGAGACAGTGTATGATCCGCGGGGAATTGAAGCGCAGAATCCCTGATCACAAGATTTCAAAGCAGTTAACTTAATGAGTCTGCTGTGTACATTGTGTGTGTTACATGGCGTAATACGTTGAGTATGTGTGTGTGTGTGTGCGTATCTGAGAGGCAAAGTGCAGAGGAGAGAGGCGGATGAAGTGCGAGGCTGACAGATGTTACTTTAACAGGCGTGGTGAGTGTTGATTAATAAAGACAGAATGTTACAGAACAAGAGAGAGACAAAGAAGAAATGTTAACAGTCTCTAAGTTAAACCCCTCCGTTGGTCTACATGCTCCCAACTCAAATAAAGACAATTTCAAGGACTAATCTCTCTACATTTCTATCAAACTACATCACACCGCTGTGTTTATTAAACTTACAATTAGTGTCTCTTTGCTTGAAGCACATTGCTGGTGATTTTTAAAATATTTTTCTTATTGTCAACAAATCTCATGTGCAAAGCCAAACCAACAACGAATTTATCTACTCACAATTATAGTGTGTGTATCCAAAGGCTGATATATCGTATTCCTCTGTGCCTTAGACCCCCGTTTTGGTCCAAAAACTATTAAGAACATGTCAGTGAGCCATATCGTTGCACTGGGTGACATGTTCCTTCACCACAAAAAATTTGGGCTCGTTATTTTATTTAGAAACGGCTCCAAAGACTAATAACAGCGATCACCTTTCAGTCTCTTTCAGTGTCTTGCTTGTTGTGTTACGGATCACACAACCTCTTGACTTTGTACTGAAATTCTTTGAGAAATTTACAAGGTAATGCAAAGTCAAGAGGTTGTGATATGTTGCAGAACAAGCTAGTGAAGTTCTGTCTTCGGCACTGAGGAATGAGGTGTATCAGGTTATGGATACACACACAATATTTGTAATTAGATCAATTCATTGTTGGTTGGCTCTGCACATGAGATTTGTTGACAGTAAGAACGATAGAGAATATTGCCAGCCTTATCCTTTAAAATGAGTTTTTGTTGTGACTATCCACCATGCACTTTGTTATCTCTAAAACCCAAATGAATATTGTTGCAACATTCGGTGGAGGGATCTTCAGACTCTGAAAATGTTACAATGTCGAGGTAATGGTATATTTTTTGGAGAGGTGTGCAGCCTGGTGTATCTAACGTTAACCATGTATGTTTTTGACAACGCAGCGCAACAAACATCAACTTGATGAAACTTTGAATATGAGCCATGCTAACTTTAGCTAGCTCAAGCAGTGTGGCAACATCTTGAGTCAGTGGTGGCACATTCAGTGATGACTTTCTCGCAGTAGAAAATAATGTTGGTTAACATTTATTGTGAATAGTGTTTATTATTAAAAGGAAGAAAAAGAAATCTCACAAACAAATAAATAGTTGATTAATCATTACTAATTCATAAAATACAAAAGGCACATTTTTTTTCTCGGTTAAAGTTTTCATTCAAACCATTTTTGCAGCACAATCCCAGCATTTTTTTCAATATAGCTAGTAATGGGATGCAATAGCCCAGTTCAAAGTAGCCAACAAAAGCCCACATACCATTCATCCCATTTAAAAGGCATCATGTGCTTTTCAATCATAATGTATAGTCTCTGAGTAAATGCCTCTGCATGCAGATCAATACAGCCTCGCCTCGCTAACACCGCCCTGAGAGTTTGTTGAGAGAATGATCTACTTTCAACTTGCACTGCAACTTGACTTTTTGGGTGTTGCAACACTGGCGACGTTGTACCATCAGATAAACCACCTGACAAGACGCTGCTTTATATACTGTGTGAAACACATGTAATTGGTAGGCGCGTCCTGATTGGCCAGCAACACACATGCAAATTTCAGTGGGCGACTGCGTGCTTGTGATTGGAGGACAGTATTACCCATAGAGTCCAGTAGAGTCCAGTAGATTCCAGTAGAGGGCTCTGCCTGTGCTTATAGAACTAGGGTTACAGTATTATAACCTTTGTTTCCATCCCTGGATAATATCACATCTATGAGTCTCTTTACAAATGCACTCATGCAATACAACTGTTATGATTCTGAGCAGCGTGTGTGATCTATTAAAATAAGCTATTGTTAGAGCTAGTGAATCGAGTGGGTTATGAAAATGGCACCGTTGGGTGAGAGATGTAGTAGAGGAGCTGTAAAGCCGACAGGTCTGTTATGAAGACAAGTGTGATTCATTTAGTGGTATCAGTGAGACTTATGATCCTGTTTATGCAGTACATGACTCCAGAATGAGTCAAACGTGAGGGAGAGAATGGTTCTCTTTTCTCTCATCACCTTTTTTCACTTCCTGCCGTCACCTCTCCCACGATCGCACCACAGGCAACACGGAACTCCCACTACACATCGACTCGTTATCACTCACATCAAAGGCAACGACATAATGATAAAACCCTGCGTGTGTGTGTGTGTGTGTGTGTGTGTGTGTTTGAGTCACACAGAGGGTGAGAGACACAAATGGCTACAGAAGACAAATAATGTAGGGAAGAAGGGAGGGAATTAACTGCTGTTTCATTTGGGTCTGAGCCAACAGACATGTAATCAGTCTGGATTAATATCGCCACATACACACTTGTACATAAACATGCAGGCACACACACACACACACAGTTTTATCATGTCACTGCCTTTGATGGGAGTGATAGCGAGTTGATGGTTATAGAGAGCTGAAGTCATGACGTCATTTTTAGGTCAGACTCTGTTTAACTAGCTTCTGTAACCATCTCTCATCTAGTGTTTTTTTTTTTTTTCAATCAGCCTTTCTAAAAAAATTAGCTCTTGGGGTTTATTTTCCATATTCTAAGACAACTCTGCATCCACTAAAGCACTTTCTATGAAAAGTTGAAGTGGTTGTGATTATAACAAAGTTAAGTACTGCCCCCATGGGAAAACCATAAGTGCGGCAGCGCAGTACTTGCGTCATCGTAACACTTTCTAGTTGTAATCTCTGCTGTCTTTTACATCATTCGCGCCTCTGTCCTGCTGTTACATGTCTGAGCTAACTGCGATCCCTTGACTCACTCATGGACATGCCTCCTCTGTTGAGCCGGGACATTCAGCCCACGCGTATCTAGCGTTTATAGGAAAAGGTGTTTGTTAAAGGTGGCTAAAAACATTAATAATGAATAAACAATGATATTAGATCATTTTTCAAAAAGCTGCCATCCTTATATGAAGCAAAGTCTGCAAGCTAGTTCACGCTCACACTAGTTATGTTGTTGCTTGCTGCTATGGCCGCCACTCATATCATTACATGGCAACTAAGCAGGTGAACCCGAGTGTGAACACAGACCGGCTTGAGAGGATCGAAGTAAAACAGTTTTTATTTTCAGGACTGCAAGGTTATAAGTTTAGGCAGGTGAGGTCCAGGGAGTGGTTCAGAGCTGAGCCAGACGGAGATCCAGAAGGTGAAGTGTGGAGCTTGGTGGGTTCAGGTTGGGAGAATGGAGCAGACAAGACGAGGTTGAGGAGGCAGGGGCCTGAGGGCAGAACAGGCATAACTGCAGGGAGGAAACTGGTTCAGACTCAGTAAAAGACAAGGGGAAATGAGCAAAATGCTCAGGTAGACAAGAATGGCTAGAAGTGTAGTACTGACTGAACAGACGCTACAATCTGGCAGAGTGGATGTGACAGAGCTGAGATTATATATGCAGGGTTGATTACAGGACTTGGTGCAGCTGGTGGGGTTCTGCTCTGACTCAGGCACACCTGTCTCCACTCAGACAATCAAAGACACGCACTCAAACACACAGGGAGAAGACGGAGAGAGAGAGTCACTGGGGGAGTGACAACAATTAGGAAGACATAGAAATGGATGTGGATGGAGTGTCAGGGGAGACCGCAGGAGCAGATGTAACACATATAGCATTTGAAAAGCCCCGCCTCCACCCCAGCGTCTATACCTTCCCCTATGGGCCGGAGTTAGTATTGTTGCTCCCCATTCCCTGCTGGGTGAGTTTCCTTATGGGAAGCGACGAGGTCAGAGAATAGACACCAAACACTAATACTGTACATATTCTACATTTAAATAATGATCTATTCTACATGAGTTGGCTGACTGAACTAAACACATAACATACTGTTAAGAAAGATTCGTAGTTATAGTATTGCTCTACGCTAAGTGTAGAGCTGGGAGGTGATTAGCTTAGCTTAGCATGAAGAAGCGTGCAGGAGAGACAACTAGCCTAGCTGTGCCCATATACAAATGAGATATGTGTATGTATAGCAAGTTTTAAAGGTGCATTTTTTTTTTTTTTTACCTTTTCCTGATTCCAGTCTTTATGCTAAGCTAAGCTAAGCTAATCACTTCCTGGCTCCAGCTCCAAACTTTACATGCGGATGTGAAAGTGACAGCCCATCAATTTTCTTTTCTAATTCTCAGGAAGAAAGGTAGTAAGTGTAATTGTAAAAACATGGAACTATTGTTTTATCAGCCATGAAGTGATGACCATTTCTAGTAACTGCAGTGTGAACATAACAGATAAGGTATTTGTTCATCTCTTTAACATGCAGTTTTCCCATTTTATTTCCCTTTAAGTAGCTTTGAGATTGGAAAAATGCTCTTATTCTACACTGTCTGACAGTATCATATACATGTATATTCTGTTTTGTCTTGCTCCAGCTCTTCATTGACAATATATCATGTTTAAGTGATATTCAAAATCTATGGCTAATCTGCTGATTATTGTGTCAATTAATGGTTTATGACATAAATGTCAGATAATAGTGAAAAATGCCCATTTTAAGTTTCCTCGGCCCGAGGTGATGTCTTCAGATGTCTTGTTTTGTGTGACCAACAGTCCAAAACCACAAAATATTCAATTCTCAATTATATAAAACACTGAAAAGCAGTACATCTTTGCATTCGAGAAGCTGGAACTGACAAATTTTTGCTTAAAGAATGACTAAAAGAATTATCAATTGATTATCAAAAATGTTGCAGATTAGTTTTCTGTCTATCGAGTAATAGGTGCAGCTCTAATTCAAACCCAAGACTCTTTTTTTTATGGCTGCAACATTCAATCAAGTGAAAATATCCGCAATTGTGCATCATTTTATGCACATTTCCTCAAAATTCAGTTTAACATATTTGGAGTCTTTGGAAACTCTGGGATCTCAACTGTAAATTTCTGCTAGTTTGAACAATGTCTGGCTCCACCGGCCAGTCAGTGGAGTTTGAGAGGTTAAACACTGTTTTTGTTATTTGCCTCTACCACCAGCTTCTGCCCTCAGTCTTTCCCCTTCAACCCCTGAAATCTAACGGTTGACTTGTTTCCCCTCCCCTGGTGATTAACCCCTGCTTTCCTATGGTTCCTGAAATCTGTACCATCTGCCCTGACCTCCCCTCCCCACACACACACACACACACACACACACACACACACACACACACACACAGTCACATCGACTTTCACATACACTGCCAACCACTTTAACCTTGTCCTTGGCCTCTGTGAAATCTAGCAAACCAACTCCAAGCCATGACAAATGCAGGAGAGCCAGGAGGTCATCATCTGAAACGGGAGAGTGAGTCTGCTGAACTGATATGAACTTAAAACTGGTTAAAACACCATTCGACCTCTGTGGTGATTTCTGTTCGGTTGGAAAGTATTTTATCACTGCTCCAGCACACAAACAACTAAGATAAAAAAAAAAAAATCTATCTATCGATTTTAAATGTTTCTGCAGTTGTTTAGGCAGCAGCAACACTTACTTCATCAAAACTTTGAAAATCTGGTGAAACTTCTTACTACTACTCGTACTACTTTAAGTCCCCCTATTTAACATTAATAAGCAGCATATAAATGTTTAATAAATGATTTATAACACACAATAATGTAGTTATAAGCAGATATAAGGACATTTTAAAGTTTTTATTAATGTATAGTATTTGTAAACAATTATAACTTCTCCTATGAAGACATATTTTATATTATTAAAACTGTTTTACTTTATTTTCATTCATTATCTGTTTATGCACCAGCCTCCTCTCATGGGTGCCCACAGGAGGAGTTATCGTTAGGTTAATGAACACTTCTATCAGCTTAAAACTACATTATAGTGTGTTAAAAACCATTTATTAACTGTTTATATACTGCTTATAAATGCTAAATAGACTTAAAGTAAAGTGTTACTGAAAATCACTTTATAATCAGACTTATTTGTATATTTCTGAGTGGTAATACGTCTTAAATGTTATAATTGAAAGCTGAATTGAAGGATGAAGCAGCAGTTCAGGTTTTGTTTGTCTTCCCTTGGTAATAAATCTATAGCTGTTATTCAATCTTAAACATACGTATCTGGTTAAACTGTTTGCTGGCCCCGACTGTGTGAGAACTGAATTTTACTTGCTAAAAGAGACTTTCCATTTTACAACATAGGACACTTATGGCAACTGGTGACCTCCCTGTGTGTGTGTGTGTGTGTGTGTGTGTGTGTGTGTGTGTGTGTGTGTGTGTGTGTTGTAAATGTGGCTGCATGGGAACATGGATTCATATACATCTATAGAATGTCATGCTATAAAAATGTAATACTTTAAAAATTCCCCTCACAAATCAGCTCACTCAGTTTGTAAAAACACACACACAACTAATGAATCTAAAGTAATCATCTGCAAACAAACTATAAATCAAGCTCATAGCATCCGGATCCTCCAGTCAAATCTCCCTGACATCTGTCTTCTGCCAAGAAGCCTCAGTATATTTAGTTAGATCACTTATAATATAATGTGTATTGTGCTCACAAAGTCACACAGAATATTAAATCATCTCTGACTCACATTAAGACTGAATGAGCTTTGGAGTCAGATTTAATGTTAAAACTTGTGCTAAGGCAGATGTAAATGTTGCAGTTAGTTTTAACAGTAAACAAACAATAGATCTATAATAAGTCACTGGACGGTTAAATGGAAAATTAAAGTAGAATCTGGATCAACAAAGATCAGGCCTGCTGATGTTCAGTTATACAAGAGAAGAGAAAAAGACAGAGTCAGTGCGTATCACAGATAATATCAGATGTTTTGGTTAAAGGACAGGTTCACAATTACTGCTCACAGTTAAGTCTGTCTCAATACAACAGTCAGGAGCCCAAATGAACACCGAAACAGGTTTTTCTTGCAATAATCATTCCTCCTGTTCATTAGAAGATCCCTTCACAATGCACTAACAAGTAATGTGGTTCAAAATCCTCCAAAAGCCTTCTTCTGTGTAAAAAATGATTTTAAAAGTTTATCTGAAGCTAATATGAATCTTCAGCATCCAAATGAGTCAAATCAAGTAGATATCTTTCAGTGTTGCAGTCATTTTAGAGCCAAAGTCCTTCTTTTTGTTACTTTACTTCCACTTCAGCTCAACAGGGAAACACTGTCGAGGAAACACAAAGAGGGAATTTGATGCTAAAAAGATTGTAAACATGGCAGATATCCACTTGATATGACTAATTCAGACCGCTGAAGCTTCGTGTAAACATCAGATAAACTTTTAAATGCATTTTTGCACAAAATGACTGTGTGGACACACTGTGGATTTTGGCTTCCATCACTTACATTGAAAGTACATTTGAAGAAGATCTTTTAATAGCCAAAGTGAACAAGAGGGATGATTACAGCGAGGAAAACCACTTTCACTGTTCATTTGGGCACCTGACTGTTGTTTTAGGACAGACTTAAAAGATTGTGAACTTATCCTTTAAAGTACATCAGAATGCAATGTTGGTTATATTTTCATGCTCAGAAATTTCTGGTATGTAATCCTCCACAATATCCAAAGAAAACACAACCTCATTAGTGAACGATGATGATGTCAGGATCAGAACTTTACATTTGAGACTTGGACTTGAGCCAGATGTAAGCCAGAAAAATGAGGATTGACTCACTGCTTAAAGGCCTTGACTAAGAGTTTGAATGCAAAAACCGATCAGTTTTGACAAAGTAAAATCTCATTAATAAAGGAGCTTGCAGGTTAATTTTGCTCAACTGGTCATGACTACGCTGGTTAATGTGAGGATTTTGCATTTGTAGCATTTTTGTAATCACTTATTTGCCTGAGGGGCTTTACAATCTGTACAGCAATACAACATCCTCTATCCTTAGACCCTTTATTGGAATAAGAATAAACTCCCTAAAAAAAAAAAATAGAAGTCCCTTCCAGGACGGAGAGACATGCAATAGATATTGTGTGTACAGAATAGAGCAAGAAGACAAATTACAGAAACACAGCATGGACAAACAGGATGACAAGATTACAGATGGATTGATAACATGTGTGAGGAATCTGATCAAGAAGACGTCAAACAGATATAGGACCTGAGCCGTGAAACCTCCATCACCATGGAGACCAGGAAAGAGGACAGACTACACATACACACAGCGGAAACTCAACATCACACCATTCACACACACACACACAGGAAAGGGAGCGATAAGAGGTACGGCTGAATCTCCTGTAAATGTAAATGTAGTTGTAATAATCACCGTAGTCAGTGTTTTGTTATGCAGTGTGATTGTTTTGATCTCGTGTATTGATAAGTCATATCTGCATTTTGCTGCCTTGACTTCAGAAGCTGCACACATTTTACCTCTGACATTTTATTCTGACTCCTTCTGTCCGTCTCTGTATAAACAGATGTCTTTTTATTGCACAGATTTCTAGCTTAAGCTGTTTAATTCATTAAAAAGTTCCAATAATAATTCCTTGATAGGAGCTGGTTAAAGCACCATTAAACGGCTTTGGAAGAAAAATGTCCACTAGAATTAATGCCATGCAATGAGCGTGACATTAGACCCTTGACAGTTTCAGCGTTATTTACAATTTTAAGATGAAGATTTGTGATGTGACTTTGATTTTCCCTCACACGGACTTGAGACTCTACTTGGCTCGGGCCGTAAAAGACTATTTTTCTTACTGTCAACAAATTCCATGAAGAGACCAAAACCAACAACGAACGGATCCTATACTAACAAGTACTCTCTGTGTATCCAAAGCCTGATATATATTATTCCTCTGTGCCATAGATCTCCACTGTTGTTCAAAATATATCAAAAACACATTTATGAGCCACACCACTGCACTGCATGACATGTTTTTTTATGTTCCTACCATGAACATGGGCTCTGCAGTTTGTTTTGAGTTGATTCCACATTCAACGTCCTGCTGCTATGAAAACTGTGTATGAATCTGCTTCTGAAATAGTTCCCTACATTTTTTTTTACTCCTGTTTGAATACCATTTGCTAAAAACTATAGTTACCAGCTGTTCAAAGAAATTGCTTAGAATTTTCTATATAATAGGATAATCTGTTTGTGGCCTGTTTTTTTCATCTTTAATAGGAATTAAAGTGGGCTCGGGGCTGAGTGTCACAGGCTGTGGAAATATGAAGAGACGGACTAACGCATGACTGGTTTTGGTCTTTTTGGGGGGGATTTGTTGACAATAACAAAAATATAGATTAATTCCAGATCAATTCCAGAGCTCTGACTAACCCACAATACAACTGGCATCAATTACAAAGACATTTTAAACTTCACAAGTCAGATGTTTCTTCACACAAAATCAATATGGTACCTGATAAACTGATTGCAAAAACACCTTCTTGTAGTCATGAATCCTGATGACTAACAGTCAATCAATACATTTCATACAAGTGTTAATTCGACATCCTGTTTCCATCCTACGTTGACCTCACAAAGCCCTGATGAAGCTGCCCTTTGGACAAAGAGAGCTAAAGCCCGAATCAGTGTAATGTCCTCACAAGCACAGCCAAACAAGAATACATTTTGCGCCTGGTGTGCATGAGGTGAATGAGTGATAATCACGCTTCAAATATGGCAACGTATTAATCTGTCAGGATGAAAGGAGCTGACACCTTTCAGTCTGTGTGAATGTGATAGTGACAGACAGAGAGTCTTATCTTATCAGCGAGGTACAAACAGGCCTGCAGTGTGTCACATCAGGCTGACACCTGCAAATCTGCACTCAGACACCACCAATTACATCCTCATTATGGACTGATCTCACACACACACACAGACACACAGATGCACACACACACACACAGAAATAATACAGACACATACACACACATAGACAGCAATAAATATTCCTGCTTTTTATTCTAATTTTTATTCGATTTTTACACGTTCTGCTTGCTTTCTCTCTGCTCAACTGTATCATACCGCAGTGTACAACAATGAAAAAAGGTACGCAGATCATTTTCTTCATACTTTCAAGCGTCTATCCGTGATATTTTTAGTGATATTCGATGAACCTACAGAGAATTATCACTAGACTCTGCAGCTCCCCACTCAGCCACTCAACTCCTCTCTTCAATCAGCTCAAGATCCTGTCAGTTTTTAACATAAATAAATACCAAACTTGTGTTTTTATTTTCAAAAATTTTGCATCAGCCTGCTTCGCTTCTCTTGCCTTGTAAAGCATTTTTCCAGCCTAACGGTGATGTACACAACTATAATACAAGACATGCCAAATAGTTACACGTCCCAATGTTAGTTACACCTCCCAATGCTCCGGACTGGGCTTTCTCAATTCTCTATTAGAATAGAGATCGCCAAATCACACAAACACCCTCATTAAATTATTTTATGTCTATGTATGATTTATGCAGACTACTTTATGCCTTTTTGATGCTGTGGCTGCTTGTTCCTTTGTATTTGTGGATTACATGACTTTTCTATTTCCTTATAATGCTTTACTGAGATGAGGAAGGAAGCAATGGACCTTCACCAGCTATAAACCTCACTGAGAAATGTCCCCGTCCATTATAATGTGTGTGTGACTGTGGAAAAATACTAAGAGTTGAAGGGCTGAAAGTTCACCAGGAAACTCTTTTGCTATTGGAATCTTTTGTAATTTGCATGAATGAATGTTTGGAGAGAAAACTAAAAAATACTTAACAGTCAAGTCATCTGAGGGAAAGAGTTTGGAGAGTATCAGTTATCACTTGAGTATCACAATTACCCTAAAAGCAAAACCTGCTAAACAACTTAAAGATCCCCTCAAGACATATTAAAAAAAAAAAAATACTCTGCTTGGAATAATAATTTCTGCCTGATATGACCTCTTCTCTCATTGAAATGAATCCAGAATCTATGAATACTCAAACATTTTTCATTTCAAAAGTTTAATTGTTTGAAAACAAGATGTCTCCTAATTCACTGTAAAGTTAATTTTCATTGTTTGTGCACTGGAGGCTTCAAGTTTCCATATCACACTTGTGTAAATTGCGTACTGGACCACAATTGGCTTCCAAGTTAGCTGTGATGTCACAAATCAGGCTTGTAGGTCTTAAAAGCAGATTTAAGGGGAGCACAAAGAAACTTTCCACCTTCAGCAGATGAATGTAAAAACAGCCTTCTAGTGTCAAACTGTGCACATACATCATTCTGCACAGTGAAGCTTAAACATCCAACTGAATGAACAAGAAGCGAAACACATTTTTGAGTAGAGGAGACTTTAAATGGACTCAAAAACTTGATTTTGATGACCTAAAATATCACTATATTTACACAGTGCCTGTGCAAAACATCAAATCAAACTTACTTACTGAGTACTGTGTATTTGTTAAAGGTTATTTATGCCATAATGCCACATTACATGTCTACGGCAGTACAGGTTGGAGTGAATGTAAGAGTGTGATCTTGTGTGTGTGTGTGTGTGTGTGTGTGTGTGTTTGTGTGTGTGTGTGTGTGTGTGTGTGTGTGTATGTGATCTCCTAGAGAGACCAAATCAAATCAAGGATAAGTGATACCAAAATAAATCAGAGCGGTAACTGTTGTCACCAATGAGTCATCATCACAGCGTGAGAAGAACAGCTCTTTCTCACACACACACACACACACACACACACACACACACACACACAAAGGCAAAATCAGCTGCCCTTATAGTGCAACACTTTCCACTGACACTGATAAGCACAAACAACCCCAGAGACTCATTTTCAGCATTGCTTTCACATTCTATGACTGTTTGATCGACTATCTGTAGTTTTGTACATGCAAAGTGTTCATGTCTTTTTGTGATTGCAGGCATGTCGGTATGTCAAGCCCCTAAAATTCTTTCTAAGTGAGCAAAGTTTCTCTTGAAAAAAAAAAAAAAAAAAACCTCATCTAAGACCTACAGCCCACCAAATGTAACCATCCATGGATTTAATTCTCCTCAGGATTTGGAGACGACAAGAGAATTCAGTGGGAGCCAATCAAAGGATGACTTTGAGGTTCACACCAGATCCACAGGCAAACCTCTGGTCAGATTAAACTAATCCACGCTGACCCTGAGACCATATCTGGAGTTTGTTCCAGGCACTTCGCAGTCCTGGAGACAAAAGCTGCTACAAATACTTTGAGTGTTTTCATTTGAGTTTGCCTCAGAGAGCAACATGGTTTTCCCCAGCTGACTCCCCCAAGCCCAAGCTGAAGACAAACTCAGTCTATCGATCTTCTGTACAAGACAAGTGATGCCATTTGTAAAGCTTTTCTGCTGTCTTGACCCAGGTCTGTTGACTCAGCTGATAATAAAATGCTAATGTCAGCTTAAATGTTAGCTGTTAGTGAAGAGTAAGCCTTTCAGTGACAGATCACAGAATCTGTTACCTGATTCATGATGCAATCTTGGCACCAGTTCAGCAACTGGTGTCATCATTTCTTTCTACAAGTCGTTACAGTCTCAATCTCTGAATCCAGACCCTCTAATAAATGTGCTGGTGGTCATTTAGAAAATGATTAGTCCGTTAATAAGATTTGAAGACTTCGCCATAGTAGCTTTGATGTGTGCTGTGTGGGTATTGATTGACAGCTGTGATTGACAGTTGGCTCATCTGCTGCTCTCCCCGGCTCCGGGTCTCGCACTGAGTCGCACTATTGTCACAATATTTCAGTAGGTTTAATGTTACTCGATTACGATACCTGTCCTGTTTGCACAATTTGCACAATCCTGCTATTTACTGTAAGAGCACCTGATCTTGATTATAACTGTTTGGACTGTTGTCAAGGTCAGCCAGGAAAGGGGTTTTGAGTTTCACATTCATCTGGCTGATAATGGGAAAGTTGATTGTTTAACTGGTAAGGTCATTTATTATTTTGAGTGTTACATGCTAGTAGCCGACTACTGGAACGTATCCCGCAGTTCAGCAAGGAATTTCATTACAGGGAAACAAAAAGAATTTCATGCTCAATAGACTTTAACTTTGGCAGATACTGACTTGATTTCGCTATTTTTTAAATTTTTATTTATTTGTTTCCACATTTTCACTTTTACCTACACTCAGTTACACATTACATTACTTTGGAAAGTGATTTTACACAGAACGAGGGCTGTAGATTTTGTCCTCCATCTCTTTACAGTGTAGCTGCGTTAACAGCAACACGCCAGTACGGAGAGTAGGAATTGTTACGTATATACTGTATGCAATACAATTGGCATGTCAGTATTGTGTTAAGACAGACTTAAAAATACCTGAACCTATCCTTTAAGTCAATCTCTGCATCAAGTAGTATCTTTCTTGAATCACTTTTGGCCAAACTGGATTTCATGAACTTTTTGTATTAATTTCTATAACTTGCAGCTGTCAAACGGAAATCCCTGCTTCAGTTTGGCATTTGAATGAACATTTCTCACCACTAGATGGTGCTGTAGACTCTTTCTGTAGCATATTACATGCATGTATATAAACCCTCAAAGACATGTTTATTTATTTTTTAGTTCCCACACACTCAAACAAGCACACACACACACACGCACAGACAAATGCATGTATTCACAAATGCAAAAGCATTGTGAAAGGCAGACCTAAATGTGCCTCCTCAGACTCCTGCAACCTTTTGCCCTGAGCTCAACCCTGTCACAGGAGAGGCCAAAGATGGATGGTTCATACCAGACAGGGAGAGGGACGAGGCAGCTGATGTAATCTACTCATCATGTAGCTCATACATCTTCCACATGAAATGGATAGGGACTCATCGACATCAACAATGTGTAACAGAAAATCTCAAGTGAAAAATTAATCTCGTGGTGCTACGGGGAATTACGCTGGCACAGTTTGTCTTCCGTTCATCCCCTCCTCCTCCGCTTTCACACACATACATGCACATCTATATTCCCCTCCCTCCTTCCCTTTCTCCATCCTTTCTCTTGTAACTACGCCCCCTGGCTGTTTGTGTCAGTGTTCTTCCAGAAACTGCCTGGTGAAATGAGGGTGGAAAAACCTACAGCCTGTAGCCAACAGATAAAAGAGCCCTGCGCTTCTCCTGTGACGTCATTGGTAACTTGTCGTAAGTCCTGTACTTTAAGTCAGGATGTAGTGTAGAGTTCAACGATTCAAAGATGAGTAAGAGCAGAAGATGAGACTCCCTGTATTTCCATATTACCCTCGTTATTGCACAGCAAGTGACCGCGCAGCGTGAAAAAGGAAGGTACTGCAGAGAAATCACCTGACTACATATATATATTCATGTAGACTAATAACATGTGATGCTTGAATAAGCCCAAATATAGTAGCTGAACTTATTTGATGGTTCAATTTCACATTTTTAGAACCTTCAAATTCATATATTCACAAATCAAGAGGTACAAACCATTTCAAGCTGTGCTTATGTTCCAGTAGTGTTATTTTATGAATATCACAGTACTACACCATACATCTTGTTTACAGAAGCTTTACTCAGCATTTCAGGAAGCTATTTTTCTGTCAAAATATAGACTTCTCTAAAAGAAGATAAAGCATTTGACTGAGATGCTGCACATACAAAGTATCATTTATCATTGTACATTTCTGAACCAACTACAATAAAACAACCCTAACACAAGAGAGGAGAAGAAAAGAGAAACAGAAACGTCAAAGCTTGCAGTTTTCTGAGTTTGGAAGGCCTTGGACAATAAAATGAACCGGACAGAAAAAGGAGGAAGAAGACAGACGTTCCAGTCCACCGAGAGTCCCTGACAACGCAGATCTGGAATCAGATTTGTTTTGAGACTCCACTCTGCCAAAAGCTTTAAACTCAGAATGACTGATCATCAATACTTTGACTGTGAGTCTCTGTGAGTTTTTGTGTTTAGAAGCCTTGGTTTGCTTGTAGCTGGGCAATATGGACAGTGAACAGACCAAATATTGAAACAAAATAGGCATTTCGCATTTTAAATCAGGAAAAACCTACTGAGAGATGTGACTGCATCCTGCAGTTGTGGTCAGTGATTGTTTTCTTTTCGTCACATCTCTATACCTCTACTAAAAAGGCATATTGATGATACTCCAGGAGCTTCACATGTCAGGGTTCAGCTTAGTTGAACAATACAGTGCGTACAGATACAGCAGCAACAAATCACCAGCAGTGTAATCAAACTCATCAAGTCCACCGGATGCAACAACGGCCCGGCACAGCGGCCAAATAACCACAGGGTCACAAAGCAGCAGGAGCACTGCTTAGAGTCCACAGAAGTACAATCACTCAGAAATGCTTCCATATATTGATTAAACTAGAATAGGCAACACAGCGGGGACAGCGAATGTAAATGGCTTACCTGTGATGATTGCATGGCACTGAAGTAATTTCACTATCCAGTGAGTCCGATGATTTCGCTGTGAAACTAATGAGAAAGTTCAGTCTGTGTGTCACCACTGTTGATCTGATGGCAGGTTTTATGTGATTGGCAGTTGAGAAGAGTCATATTGTAGGCCAGGACCTGTAGGGCACTGTTCATTTTGGATAATATGTGGGGCTTAACTTTACATTCAGTACTTCATTAAGCATCCACCACCAGTGTTGTAAGACGTTTATATTACTCTACTTTGAATAATAAATTTGTGTCTAATATGATTTTTCCACATTATCTCATTAAAATTCTTAAAATGACATCTAGTCGTTCTCTCTCATTAGAAACTCCACTATCTATGAATATGCAAATATTTTTCATTTCAAAGTTTAACTGCTGGATGCCTCCTACTTCATTGTAGTACATTCTCAGTGTATGCACACTGGGGGCTTCGAGTTTCCACATCACACTTGTGTGAAAACAGCTTTCTAGTGTCAAACTCTGCACATACATCATCCTGCACGGTGAAACTCACACATCCAACTGAAGGAACAATAAGCAAAACACATTTTTGAGAGGAGGGCGACTTTGAGAACTACTTGCTGATCAGGAAAATAGCACGGGTCACAGAGAAACTATCTTTAAGTATGACGACTGAGTTAAAACTTTTTCTCTTCTGGATGATGTCCTTATGTGACAAAAGCAAAATGCGTCATAGAAATTTAAGGCTAACTAAAAGCACTGTTGTGTGCAGTACGCTGCTGTGCACTCAGTGACAGATGAGCTGCTGACAGTTTTAAAAGATGTAGCTGCTGTGATTAGAAACAAAATTATCATCAAGTGAGGCCCACTCAGATCCACATGTGGCTATGCATATGGTATTATCTCATTTGTTTAATCCGTACAAACCAAAGTGTAAAAAGACAATTAAGTTGTTTATAGTGGGTTTTGTACTGGACCATTTCTTGGACCTGTTGCCAGGCAACCAGGAAGTTACTGAACAATGCAGCTTTCAAAATGTATGAGGAAGGAAAAGTATGTTTATTAGACCTCAAGTATACACACAATGGCTTTTGGTGAGTAACAATGAATGTAAACAGAAAGCTCATCACCTTTAAGGAGTAACTAACACCCCCCCTTGAAGATCTTGTTGTTGCTGACTTCCAGTGTTTTAACCTCTAAACTTGCTGCAGTGATGTAGAAGTGTACTCCAGGACACCCTCACATCACTGTTAGGTGTGGTTACAGGTGCAACAAAGCATACTTGTGGTCAGAGGTGAAACAGGCTTGAGAGGACATCAAAGTTACTCTTCAAGTAGCAAAAAAACATATCAAGATATTATTTTTGTTCGTGCCATTCGAGTGTGAGGAGACGGTCAGTTCCACCGAAATAGGACACTACTGCCCGTGTGCATTAACATTTAACAACTCTGTCCTTACACCCTCAGTTTGTGGGCTCATAAATGTGAAAAACTTTTTCAGCATTAGTAATCACTTGAATGAACATACAGTCTAGTGATTTGAGGGGTTCAAAAAGTGGAGCCAATGCATTTGAGACACCAGATATGACCGAGACACTGCTTTTGTTATAATGTTTAAAAATTGAGGGGTTATTGATTCCAGCGTTTCCCCATCTTAATATTTTATATCCCCCACTGTGTTAGCAGACTACAAACTGCTGGCTCACTATCCCTGTTTTCTGACACCAGCTTCGCTCAATGTTTCCTGAATACTTGCATCAAAAACATCACACCTCATCCTGTTTTTGTGGCTTGTGCGAAGCCAGAATGACCTCAAATGTGACCAAAAGTGAGGAAAGTTAGAGGAAGGAGATAGAGGACTATAAATCATGGCGAGAGGAGGACGTGAAAGGTTACTTGAGGAGATGAGTTTTATAGCTGCAGATATATTGTGAATGACTCAGCTGGAGGGAGAGGGGTAAAGACCAAACTGAGGGGTGACTAGTTTGCCACATTGAGGGCACAGCAAAGCGAGCATGTCTGGTGCACAGTGATGGACTACGGACTGGAAATATGAGAGTCACTTCTTAGACTTGTACGTCGGCCGCAGGGTTTTGAATCTGATAAGAGTGGCTCTGTCATCTCATGTTTGTCGTCTCTCTTTTTCTTGTAGTGCTGAGTGCAAAAGCTGTCAGTTCAGTACTCCTTCATATCAATTCCAGAGGAAAAAATGATTTAAACATGATTATGTCTCAATGATAGACCAATTAGGTCAAGCAAAAGGTGATCCAAGACTTATACTCTCTCATACACCCTTAGAGAAACACAGACACACATGCGGAGGGGGCAAGAACAGAGGTGACTTAAGAAGATATGAAATATTTGTGATGCAAAGCAGAGGAATTGCCCCAGGCTCAGTGAGTAGCTGCCCTTCATTCCAAACGCATCTATTTCCTCTGTAACCCACATAAGAACACACACTCTTGCACACAGGTGGACATGGTTAGGGTAACACATACACCAGTATATGACGAGGACACAGTATCTCTGCAGGAAATTGGATTCATGGTGATGAGGACTGGTCACTTTGCCTGTTCATAAGGCAGAAAATGAGAAGATGAAAGTAAAATTAAAGATTGCTGAGCACATTTTGATACTTTGGGGGTGAAAGTGTGAAAATGCAATACTTAGCATAACAAAGTTGTAGCTGCTTGCATTATATTAAACTATAATATTATATCATTATTTGTAGGTACTTTGAACATCTGGACGCTTACGTGAGGCCCTCTGCACATGATTAGTGGCAGAATTGTTCTGCGATGGGGTGAGCCATTTTTAACTATGCTAGCGACATGGCTTTACAGGTAGCAACTGGTCTGTTGGTCTCGACAAATGCGGGATGGATTGACATGAAATTTTGTACAGCTATCCATGATGCCCAGAGGATGAATCCTAATGACTTTGGTGATCCGGGACTTTCCTCTAGAGCCAGTAGATCAAAACTTCCATTTTTCCTGTGAAATATCTCGACAACTAAAAGATGGCTTGGCTCAAAATTTCAGACATTCATGATTTGCAGACAAAAAAGTTATAATGAACTTGGTGATCCCCTGATTTTTATGTTCCCACCACCATCAGGTGAAGAAGTGTTTAATACTATGGTTTATGACCAAATACTTATTAATTTATTAATAATTACATTCCCATCAGGTTTTGTGCTAATTAGCAAATGTTAGCATGCTAACATCCTAAACTAAGATGGTGAACATAGTAAACATTATAACTGCTAAACATCAGCATATTAGCATTGTCATTGTGAGCAAGTTAGCGTGCTAGCGTTTGAATTTAGCTCAAAGCACCAATATAACTAAGTACAGCCTCATAGAGCTGCTAGCATGGCGACACTTGAAGGTGGAGTGAAAAGTTGGCCATCATAGAGATTTAATCTCTCTAAATGAACAGTTGGGACGTTACTAACTGTAGAAATACTATAAAACCCCACAGATTACATAAGCTAAATTACATAAAACAAGAGGGCAACAATACAAACATAAAGAAGCCTATAAAAAGCAGACCTTCGGGGACAGTACAAACAAAATGTAGATCACAATTGCATTTTTGTCCTTGACAAATGAAAGTTGTATTATTTGACTTTCAGTTCCTCTGAGATATAAAACATATAATTGTCCTTGAGATAAAATGCTTGGCCTCCAATGTAGAGAACTGAGATGTGTGTGTTTCAGCATTTTCTTTCACAGTAACGTTTTGCTGCAGCAGCAAATGTTAAAGAGCATGACAATAAATAGTATTAAATTATGAAACTGAAGATGTGGCGGTAGAACAAAGGAAAAGAACAAGAATGTGCATTCATATTTATTTTCATGGCACATTCTGTCTCTAATACATGTGGCTTGTCAAGTTAATAATCTTGAATTTTGGCTAATTGCAAGTTTGCATTCATTGAAGTGTAAATATTGTAGGAAAGATGTATGAGATGAGTGAAAGAGAAGGGTTTAGACAGCCATGAACGATCATTATGAAGCAGGCAGATAAGGGAAAGAAACTGTATGCAAAGAGAGAGAGTGGGGGTCACATGTGGTATATGATATATATACATATATGTATGTGTGTGTGTGTGTGTGTGTGTGGCGCTGGGGCGTATGCCTGAGGAAATGGATTGTCCTATACACACATCCTAATGGTTGAGATGGTTCGTTAAACGCTTTCAGAGATTCAATTAATAGCAGAAATTAGATCATTCTGTGTGTGTGTGCATAAAGATGTATATGTATGTCTGAGTGTGTGTGTGTTTGTGTGTGTGTGAGCACAGAACATGATTCATATGTGCCTTCAGCAGCGATCCCAGCGTTACCACAGAGAAGGAAGCTCTAATGATTTATGATAATCACTTCCTGTCCCTAAAGGAAGTACAACATAAAATATGATGCCAGGCAGAGAAAAAGAGAGAGCAAGAGAGAGAAAAAAAAAACAAAGGAACATTTTTTGCATGTTTCATTGATTTTAAAAAGGTTTTTCTATTTGGCAAGAGGGATTATGTTATAAAATTCTCCAAATCGATGTAGGGGGTAACCTTTATGACACAATTAAGTCAATGTATGTCAGTAATAAGTGTGGAATGAAAAGTGGCGACAAAACTACAGATCTCTTCACTCAAGGGAGAGGCGTCTTCAGGGCAACAGCTTGTCTCCAACTCTATTTAACATCTACAATATTGACTTAGCAGTACTGTTGGAGCAGTCTGGCCTGACTCTTAACAATAAGGAAGTTAAATTCCTGCTCTATGCTGATGACCCGGTGTTGCTGTCACCCACACAACAAGGACTATAGCAGCACCTGGACCTCCTGGAGCAGTAATGTCAGAACTGGGCCCTGACAGTCAACTTTAACAAATCTTGATCTTCCAAAAGAAGCCCAAATCTCAGGAAACTAAATATCAATTCAAACTGGGAAACACCCATCTAGATCACAGCCTGTACTATGATTACCTGGGGCTCAGAATCAGTGCCTCAGGGAACTTTAGTCTGGCACTGAAACAAAAAGCATGTAGAGCAATAGACATACCAATTAATATTTAGACAAAAATGTTTGATAGTATAATCCAACCAATCGCCCGTAATGGTAGTGAAGTTTGGGGTCCACTCAGTCATCAGGAGTACACTAGATGGGACAAGCATCCCACAGAGACCCTACATGCAGAATTGTGTAGGTCCATATTAAACATCCAAAGAAAAACATCAACCAGTGCATGCAGGGCAGAATTAGGCCATTACCCATTGATTATTAACATTAAAAAATGTTGGTTATATCTCAAATTGAGCCCCCAAGACACTATGAGATTTCAGACACTACAAACCCAGGAACTGAACCCCCAAAAGAGTCCCCTCTGTCAGCTGGTCCTGAGACTTACTGATCAAATAACACCCAGTACCGCTCAACCTCAGACCAGCAGTGCTTTCCAACCACCAATCAGAGTCAACCTAATTTATTAAACTAACAAAAGATGTCTATCTGGAACATTGGACTGAACAAATCAAAACTCAAAACAAACTTAATTGCTGTCTGACTCTAAACCATGAATATAAATTGGCAGAGTATGTCTCCACTGTCAGAAATACTAAGCAGAGACAGATCCTGACCGAATACAGACTGAGTGACGGTAGTTTAGCCATAGAGACAGAACGACACAAGGAGTCATGGCTACTGACAGAGAAAAGAGTCTGAAGTCACTGCACGACAAGTGAGGTAGAGACAGAGATGCACTTCCACTTAAAATGTGACAAATATAATAATATCAGAGCGGAATACTTACAGAAATCTGATATATTAATTCCAAACTTTACAAAGTTAGATGACAGTAAAAAGCATCAGATTCTATTTGGAGAGAGACATGCAGCAAACTTAGCTGCACAATATGTGACTACATGTCACAAACCGAGGGACTCATAATAAAACATCACTAAATGTGACGAACAAACAATTATCTTGATATATATATATAGAGTTAAACATGCACACACACACACACACACACACACACACACACACACACACACAAACAAAACGTGTTTAATGTTCTCTGCGATTTTCTTGTTCTTTTTATTTATTTGTTTATCTTATTTTATTTAATGGATTGTATTGTCCTTGACGCTTTGGCAATATCGTTCAGCTGACATTCATGCCAATAAAGCTTATTGAAATGAATTGAATTGAATTGAGAGAGCGAGAGCGAGAGAGAGAGAGAGTGAGTTTTGTGCTGAGCGCAGGTTGTGTCACTGGTCCAGGTCAACCCTCAGGTCAGGAACATATTGACCTGTCTCAGCTGCAGCAAACACGAGACGAGGACGTTATACTAATAAATGACTTACAAGCGAGGTTTCAAAGTGAGCACTCGTTTCCCATCCATCGTGAGGCTAATCTTTCTTCTTCTTTAGAGAATGACTGGAGATGACTGGCTTAAACTTATTTTCAGTTGGAGTTTGTTGTGTTTTCTTCCTGCAAGAGGATGTTTATCACTTTTGGTAATAGACAAAAAAGTGAGAAAATGATGAGAAAACACAAATTAGCTGCTGTTTATGTGTCAGTGTGCAAGTAAGTAACAAAATAATAAGCAGTGTTTGTGCTGCAATGGTTATTTTTATTTTATATGATTGACCTGTAAAAATATCAAAATACACACTGATAAGTGTCTTGATTATGTTTAAAAAGGAAAATAATGAGTCTCCTTCTCTTTCTGTGTGGCCACTTCCTGTGTACAGTGGATCTTGTCATTACTAACTGACAACCTGAGGAGCCACTTTCCCCGTCACACCTGCATTTAAAAATGGAAATCAATTTATTCTGATTGAATTAGCGCAATCAGTGCATTTGCTAACGGGGGTGAATAAAACCCATGAAATCTTTTGCATCAAGTTCGACTTTGTTGAACTTTTCTTATCACGTGTGTGAACTTATTGTCCCATTAGCAACCAAGCTAACAAGTTACAAGTTAGCAGGCTACCTAGCTTGGAGAGCTATTGTGACTGTGATTGTGATTTACGGTGCCAGCATGTTTCAACTGCTACAGCTACAGTACCAACTAGGACGAACTTCTCTATGCAACTTTTCACAATGACTGGACCTGTTTGTGGGCTATAATTTGGTTTTAGGATTTAGTTAAGGTTCGGTAAAGTATGGTTGGGGAAGTAATGGAAATAGCTGAAGTAAGGAATTAAACTACGCAGTGAAAATCCTCAAAATATGTTAACATAAACATGTGTATGTGTTTCATGACTTGACACTCTTCTGATGTGTCTGATCACATCTTTTTTTTTTCATAAATTAATACAAGATAGAATAATAGGATGATCTTTTCGCCACACTGCTCAGACACACGCACTCCATGCACTGACTGAATGTTGTGTTGATGTGTATGTGTGGACGACTAATCACTTGCAAGGACAGACAGAGATCATACCATCAGATTAAAAGCAGGCGGGGAGGCTGATGGTCTACAGTTCTGATGGACTGTTGTTCTCTCTTTCATTTAATTTAGCATTTTCAACACTGGCCTGACCCTGTTTTGGATAGTTCAGTATAAATAAAAAGTTCAATACAATTGTGTAATAGTATTTGATGTTTTTACATTATTCACGGTTTTTATACTAAACATGTATCATTACATTACAATCTGGAAATGATAAAGTTTAGTATAGTTTCATTGACTAATTTAAGTGATATATGTGTACACATACCAATCATAGGTCAAAACATTGATAAATTTGGCTGAATTATAAAAGCCAGAAGTGGTACTAAATGAAGATCCATTTGGGAGCTGAAAGATCCGGCTCTTGTTTCTGAGCTGAGCCAAATTATCTGGCTCGCTAAAAAGAGCTGCAATTCCCATCACTAAAATGGACCTTGAGGCAAGGCAAACTTTATTTATATAGCACATTTCACACCCAGCGGAAAACACAGTGTGTTTTACGTGAAGATCAGGAAGAAAAGAAAGAACAAGGGGAAAGAAGAGGAAGAAAATAGAGAGATTAAAAAATAAAAATAGAAATAATAATGAGATTAAGAATAATAATGATGGAGATGACAATAACAGTAATAATGAAAATAGTAATAATGGCCACTCGCAACCAGCATACAGGAAGACTCACATCGAGATTATTCAGTTACAAAAGATGTATTGCATATTATTGAAAGGTAACAGAGGACAGAAATATTTTTGTGAGAAATGAGAACACATCTCAGATCCTCGGGGAGGCTATTACTGCATCTAAAGGTCTAATAAAAATCTGATAAAATCTAATAATATCTAATAAAAACTAAAGGCAGCCTTGCC